>NC_052154.1:145236874-145406874 GCF_902713615.1 Scyliorhinus canicula
ATCGCGGGCCAGTCCCCTCCCGAGCACGGCCGTGGTGCTCAATCCCCTCTTTGCCCCCCACAGGCCCCAAACTTACCTTTTGCGCTATGTTCACGCTGGCAGCAACCAGGTGTGGTTGCCACCGGCGTGAACAGGTCAGAAAAGTCAGGCCGCTCGGGCCATCCGGGCCGGAGAATTGCCGGTCGCCGTGAAAAACAGCGACTGGCGATTCCGCGACACGCCATTTTGGGGGGGTGGGAGAGTCGCGGGGGGTGCCAGGGCGGCGTGTCGTGATTCGCCCGGCCCTCCCGCAATTCTCCTACCCAGCTTGGGGAGCGGGGAATCGCGCCACAAAAATTCTATTAGGTCACCCAACCATACCAAGGCACTGGGCAGAGTCGGAGATCTCCACCCCAGCAGAACCCGCCCCCAGGCAATCAACGAGGCAAAGGCGAGGACGTCTGCCTTCACCCCAGTTTGCAGAATCACTGACATGGTGCTAAAGGAGAACCAAAAGCTTCCCAGAATCTCACTAGTTCAACGTGGAACAAGTGCTGGCCCATTAGCCCTGTCCTGAATTGTTCCGGGACTGGCACAGCTACTGGGGCCATAGAACACCTGCGATTTAGTCCTGGCGTCAGCACTTAGTCCCTGAAATGGAGAATCCAGCCTGGAATCTCTGACAGTGCAGCACTCCCCCAGTGCTCCATGGACAGTCAGCCTAGTTTGTCTATTCAAGCCTCCTGAATGGTACTGTGAACCAATGACGTTCCGACTCATAATTTAGAGTGCTGCCCATGGTTAGCACCTAAATTATCACCCAGAGATGTCTTATTCCTGCCTTATGACAACTTTGCATCTCACATTCACTCTCTCTTGAATTTGCTCTTTATCTCTGCTCATCACTTTGTTTTTGCTTCGAGATTGTAAACTTATTGGGAGGGTGGAGAGCCAGATTTGAACCTCTAGCCCGCGACAACATTGTAGTGTACATATTGGGCAATGCTACATGCTCCTTCAACAAATTAAAATAAATGTATACAATATTGGATATAGTACACCAGGTACAATAAAGATCTCAAATGGAAGAGTCACAATATGCTCAATCATTTGATGTGTTATTGCAAACTTTGTTTCAAGTAAGCTTAATGTTTATGAAATGGATTCTGAGGTAGCATACAGCAACTAATAGTTTCAAATTTCTACCTGTCTTTTCCACCCTCAGCTCCTAAAGTTTACAGTGTCTCCAAGCCTGTCTGTTTCTTTGAAGTATTTCAGTGTTTGTTTGCTGCCTGTAAGTGCCTAGACATATTAAGATGGTCCTTTCGACAATCCCAGGGTTTCATCTGCAACTTCATCGAAAGGTGACAGCATTGTGGCGCAGGATAGCAGGCATTGATTCACACCTCCAATTTCCCCTCATGTTCTGATGCTCAACCTGAGCTGGGTCATCAGCAGAAAGCATCAAGCTGAGCTAAGACCCTTTTCCAGCAGGGAGGGGTAATTGAGGGCAAATCAACCTGGACTGCTCTGGTGCACCTGCCTACGGAGTGGCATTAGCAGAAATCCTTGTGGTTGGTCATCTGCTCGGCTTCTCTACTGGGTATATGTTGATGGTATAAGTGGTTTTAAAATTAAAAAGAAACATAAAAATTAAAGTGTTGACAAATGACAAGACAAAAATATAAGTTAAACATATTTTGGAAAGATCTTTAAATAAAGCTCCATATTTTTTCTCTGAGCAACATAGTATCATTGTCTGTCAAGTCTTCAGACATCTCTCAGCCTAAATATTCAAAGGACACTCAAGTTTTACAGGTCATGGTTTATTTAAAAATTCAGGAGATGAGGGTTGTGCACCTAACTGGAATTCAATTACTTCAAGTTGTAAATCTAAAGATGTTGAAAGTCCCCAGATAATCAATTGTATTCCATTCTTTGCACTGCCTATATAAAAAATATAATATCACACATATATGATGTATATATATATATATTAAAATGCTGCAAAAAGTAAATGAGACGAAAGCTTCAGTAGAAACAAACAAAGCTTTCTAGAGCATCTTAATATCGACTGAATTCAGTATGAACCTGTTCAATGACTAGAAAATAACTCTGCAGCTCCCTCTAGTCGGGGTTGCCTAGTAACCACTGAAGACCATTTATATTAACCCTTCCCTTTCCATTTCTTTGCTGTTGTCACAACTTGTATTTACTTTAATGCTTTAAATTCCTCAAATGTCTCCCCAAATCCCAAGGGGAACATCCCTCTGTTGACCAATTTTACAACTGGACAAAAAAGAATTTTTTTCAACAAACATTTTTAAGCCGTCGACATATCTATCAGGGATGGATCCCCGGGTGGGTTTCATAGAATTCATCCTGGGCTGCTTAATTTACTAGTATTTTGAATACCCAACATAGAGGAAAGCTGTGTGCCACTGGCCACCAAAGTCAGACAACTAAGTGATCGGAAGGTAAAAGGACACTTGGGGAATAGTGACAATAGCCTCATTTGTTTCACGTTGAAAATAGTTAAATGAAGAGGAGTCCGCAGGAAAGTTGCTGGACTGGAAATGAGTTAATTTCCATGGACTGAAAAGGGATCTGACACAAATTAATCGATTGGAAAAATAGCAGATTAAACACAGATCAGCAAATGTATTTAAATATGAGGTAGATAAAGCACCAGTGGGTAACATTCTGACTTTAAATAAAGGGCATGGGCCAAAGAGACTTCAGCAAAAAACAGACTTTAAAAGTGACACAAATATCGGAAGTTACAAAAAAAAAGTGATAAATATAAAAGTGTAAAATAAGAGAACAATCAAATTAGGATTAAGATCAAGGATGTAGAACGACCGCTGAGCAACATGAAGAAAAATAAGATTGACTTTATAAGCACTGAGGGAGTGAAAGGACAAACAAAGAGTAGAACACTTAGGGACAAAGGAATATCTTGTACTTGAGGAGAAAGGGATAGCGGAGATCCTGAATAAGTGTTCCACCTTATTTTGTTTTACAGAGGATGTTGAAAGTGGTGCTACAAGAGTACTTACCAAGGTATTACAATTGTTAATAGGATTGAACATAAAATGGGCATTGCGCCCAGGTGGTGTACGTTCCAGAAATGGAAGGAGATTGTGTAAGAGTTAAGAGAGGAACAAATCCACATTTCCAAATGTGAGTTGTGTCAAAAGCTTGGAAAATGGCAAATGGGCAGCACAGTACCACAGTGGTTAGCACTGTTGCTTCACAGCACCAAGGACCCAGGTTTGATTCCCCACTTCGGTCACTGTCTATGCAGAGTCTACACGTTCTCACCGTATCTGCGTGGGTTTCCTCCGGGTGCTCCGGTTTCCTCCCACAAGTCCCGAAAGGCGTGCTGTTAGGTGATTTGGACATTCTGAATTCTCCCTCAGAGTACCCAAACAGGCCCGTAGTGTGGCAACTAGGGGCTTTTCACAGTAACTTCATTGCAGTGTTAATGTAAGCCTACTTGTCACACTAATAAATATTATTATTATAAATATCATATCACTGAGAAAGGGACAAAAGAAAGATAGGAAGTTCTAGGCTAGGGGTATGTGTACATTTTAGAATTAAAAGTACTGGATGAAATGAGTGCAAATTTAGCCATTTCTGTGCTAAGTGTGGATAATAGGCAAAGGTTTGATAAGCCAGGTCACTCATGGCTAATTGAATTTTTAAGGGCAATCATAGAACATGTCGGTAAAGAGAATGGTGAGATAGTATATTACAGGAATTTGCAGAATCCATTCAAAAATATCCCAAATAAATGTAGGCTCATATTATAAAAGGCAATGTATCTACAGAAAGCGAGACATAACTAGGGAACAGAAAGCAGAGAGCAGGGGTATAAGGATGGTTTTGGATTGTCAGTATGTTTGTAACAGTGTGGTCCATTAGTCTTTGCTTTGTTTTCTGTGCATGTGCATTCAAGAGGAACGATATTGAAGCCGGATGATGATAACAAATTCGAAAGGCTGAGAAATAATGAGAAAGAAAGTTAGAGACTGCCAATGTGCATAGGTTAACAGGGACGCGCTGATAGATGGCAGATGTAGTTCAATGCAGAAAAATGTGAACTAGTACATTTTAGGAAAGAAATGTACCCCAAATGGTTGGGTTCCTAACAGAATAGAGACAGTAACGGGTGAATATAGCAAATAGTGAAATGTCTTGAGAAGGGAAGATTTGTGTCTGATGGTTGAAAACTCATTAATAAAAGGGGCATCTCAGGATTGTCATTACAACATGAAAAGAGAAAATTTGAACAGGGAGGTACTAAAATGTGTGAGCATATGGTTATTGAGGCAAAGAATATGAAACAGGCATAGGAAAAAAGCAGAGACATTGTATTAGAATAGATAACTCCAGCTGAAGAGGTTTTTTTTATATATTTGGAGTACCCAATTATTTTTTTTCCCAATTAAGGGGCAACCAGCTGAAGAGTTAGCATTACCACAAACTTGCTTCTGTCTGTGTTACTTTACATGTGATTTCAATGATCCTACAGAAGATAAATGATCAAGATATACGGACAGGTTTGGAATTTTTATAAACTCAATCAAAATGATGCAAAAATCCCCCTTTGCAAAATAGATTTTTTTCTAAATCCTGAAACTTTCTGTTGAACAACTTGGATTCAATGCAATATGCAAAGTTCCCTCATCCCAATCATCTTCAGCTGATTTATCAATGACCTTTCCTTCATCATAAAATCAGAAGTGGGGATGTTCGTTGATGACTGCACAACATTCAGCATAATTCACAACTCCTCAGATACTGAAGCAGTCTGTTTGCAAATGCAGTAAAGCCTGGACAATGGTGTGCATGTACACCAGTCCCTTCAGGTAGCAGGGCAGGTGGATACACTGGTTAAGAAGGCATATGGTATACTTGCCTTTAATAGACGAGGCATAGAGTTTAAGAGCAGGGAAGTTAGGCTGGAACTGTATAAATGTTGGTTTGCCACATCTATAGTGTGTAATTCTGGAATCCACATTATAGGAGGGATGTGATAACACTGCAATGGGGCAGAGGAGATTTACCAGGATGTTACCTGGGTTGGAGAGTGTTCGCTATGAAGAGAGATTGGAAAGACTGTAGTTGTTTTCCTTGGAGCAGTGGAGACTGAGGAGGGGACATGATTGAGATGTATAAAATTATGAGGGGCATAGATAGAGTAGACAGCAAGAAACCTTTCCACTTGGTGGAGGGCCCGATGACCAGGGGACATAGATTTAAGGCTAGGGGTAGGAGATTTAGAGGGATGTGAGAAAAAATGCAACTCCAACAACAGTCAAGAAGCTTGACACCATCTAGGAGAAAGCAGCCCACTTGATTGGCACCACATCCACCACCTTAGTATTCACTCCCTCCACCACCAACAGACAGTGGCAACCATGTGTACCACTTACAAGATGCACTGCAGCAACACACCAAGAATCCTTCAACAGCATCTCCAAACCTGCGACATCTAACACCTTGAAGGACAAGGACAGCAGATCTATGGGAATATCACCACCGGCAAGTTCCCCTCCAAGCCACTCACCATCCTGACTAGGAAATATATTCATCTTCACAGTCGTTGGGACAAAAACTTGGAACTCCCTCCCTAATCGAACTGTGGGTGTACTTACACCACATGGACTGCAGTGATTTAAGAATGTGCCTCACCACCCGCTTCTCAAGAGCAATTAGGGATGGGCAATAAATGCTGGCCAGCCACGGATGCCTCCATCCCTTGAATAAAGAAGTAAAAGGTCATGTGAAACCTGCATAGACATGTCCCGTAGGCCTGTTACATACAGGGTTGTATACTCTCCTCCATGGCGTTACCTCATACATAGTTAGTTGATAAGGCTACAAATATTTGAAAGCAAAAGAGAAAAGTTTAACTTTATGAAAATAATTATTTTTTTTTTAATTTAGTGTACCCAATTATTTTTTTTTCCAATTAAGGGGCAATTTAGAGTGCCCAATCCACCTAACCAGCACATCTTTGGGTTGTGGGGGCGAAACCCACGCAAACACGGGGAGAATGTGCAAACTCCACACGGACAGTGACCCAGAGCCGGGATCGAACCTGGGACCTCGGCGCCGTGAGGCAACAGGGCTAACCCACTGCGCCACCGTGCTGCCCTATGAAAATAATTATGAGTGGTCAAAGAACATTATAAATGAGTGTGATCTTACATTACATTGGTTAGCATGCTGTTGGGTAACAAGGCTAGTAGCTTGCAAAACAAAATAAATGGGGCACCTACAGCACAGAAATAAGATAAATTAAAATTCCATATCCATATCATGAATATTACCAATCCAAATTGTGAATTCATATAACAACTGAAAAAAATTCCAATTGATTTCCAATTCAAGGAATAAATTGATGGGCCAAATGGCCTCCTTCTGCACTGTACAGATACTATTATTCTAAATTTAAATTCAAAAATGTATTCAAACATTAAATATATCACAATAACCACTTTTTGTTGCTTTCTGAAGGTAGCAAATTATCTACCAAATTTCATCTGGATAAAGAATGTTACAGAAAGTGATTTAATCTAAAATGCTGTCAAATGCTTTATGCTGTCTCTGTTGGATTGAATTACTTAATGAATGATTACATTGATTGTAGAACAAGGACCAACTATTTCTTTCTTGGCAAACTATGCATCTATCACAATTTCAGCTATATTCTACTTTTTGTTTATATCTGTGCTTGCATCTGTCAGTTTATGTATTTGTATGGTTTGATTCCATTTTGCATAGGATTACATAGAATTTACAACTCTAATACTCACCTATGCCGACGATTGTGCTCCACATGAGTCTCCTGTAATCCTATTTACTTCATTGCATTTAATCAACATATCTTTCTATTCCTTTATTCCTCAGTTCCCCTTGAACGCATCTATGCTTTAATTATTTAAGAGTTGTATTGTATGGATTCCACACGCAAGCAAAAAATGGTCAATAACCTGTAATTAAGTTACATTTTTCAGATTATTTTTGTTTTGATTTTTAGCTACACTGGCCTGCTCATAGTGCCACTGCTCTGGGCAAAGGTGCAATTGTGGAGAATTCAGAAGTTGTGCACACATTTTATATATTGAGTAGACAGCAGCTATCTTTATGTGTTGAATTGTATTCTGTGCCATGGCACCAAAAACATTAAAGTTAGTGTCCATGTATATTATTACCATGGTGCACGCAATAGAGTAAAGATTACATATGATTATTATATATGATAATGGTTATATTATGTATAATTTTAATTTTTACAGAACTATTACATATCATACCTTTGTTAATCGGTTTGATTTGCTCAGTAAAGGTTTAATGACATTGACATGAAGCTTCCTGGTAGATAAACAAACCCCACTTTCCCTATGCCCCTGGGGCTAAACAAAACTGTGACCCATGAAGCACTACATGTTTCACATTGAACAGTTTTATCAATGGTGAATGTTTGGACCGGTTTCTGTAAATAGGAAGCCTCATGCCTGTTATAACGATAATGAACTCTCAACCTATTCTGGCATTTAAGAAAGCACATGCCTGTTATGCTGTGTGATCATTAGATCCTGTATAAATATTATGTTAACTGAACCAGAAGCTAGTTACAGGTTCTTTAATAATGGAAACATTCAATTTTAATCTTGTCGTGATTCGGAATGTTTTAAACATGTATGCACCTAAATTAAAATGGTATTGAATATTTATGATTTCAAAATCATCATATTCACATGTATAATAAAGTGATGTTGCGTAATTAAGTTTAATTGGATGATTATATTACATTCAAAAAGTTAGATTTATGATTTTTGATTCTTCCACAGCACTGTCTTAAGCTGGAAAAAAGATGTATTTTAGAAGCATATTTTTTCATCCCAAAAGAAAGGAAACATTTTGAATTGGACAGTGATTATTAGGCTGCATGCTTGAAACAATTTTTGGCATCTCTGTCAATATAATATTGATTGTTAGTACAGTTGACGATGTCCTCACCATTGTTCAAATAGTACCACGGTATCTTTAAAATTCTGCTAAACCACAGAGTCTTTCAGATGAGACATTAAATTGAGCCTTCTCAGGTAGACATAAAGATTCCACATCACTATTTCAAAGAGGAACAGGGGAGTCTTCCCAGTACCCTGCCAATATTTATCTCTTAACCAACATCATTCAAGAAAAAGATAAGAGTGACACGGTGGCGCAATGGTTAGCACTGCTGTCTCACGGCCCCGAGGATCCAGGTTCAATCCCAGCCCCGGGTCACTGTCCATGTGGAGTTTGTACATTCTCCCCGTGCCTGTGTGGGATTCAGGATCTCACCCCAACAACTCAAAGATGTGTAGGGTAGGTGGATTGGCCAAGCTAAATTGCTCCTTAATTGGAAAAAAAAAGAATTGGTCACTTTAAGTTATAAAAGAAAAAAAAAATAACCTAGTCATTCCTTCAATTCTGTTCATGGGAGCTTACTGCATGTAAATTGGCTTCCACATTTCCTATATTACAGCAGTGACTATGCTTCATTAGCTGTAAAGCGCTTCAGGATGTCCTGAATGACTCAATATATTATGTTATTTCCTTTCTTCCTTTAAATGGCTTAAATATGTTGCTCTTGACACAATACAAGCTTTGCAGGTCTAACTGCTTCTTGTATTAATGTTGATAGCAAAATGAGAAACACCACAACATGCAAACACTGCTACTTAATAAAGAAATGTTCCGCACTGGTGCTATGAAATGTTCATATAACATGATGCATCAAGGCAGACATATGAAGTAGCTTAGACACTATGGAATTATGCATTGCAATGCTTGATGGCAGCCAAATAAAATTATTACATCCTTGGCACCATATCAGAGAAATAGCAATTATAATTGTGGATTGTTGCAATTAGTACCATGACTGTACCCTTTGAATGCTTTCAAAAATATAAAATCATTAAATATGGATCATTTTAGATTTCTATATGCACCTATTAAAAAGGGTAATACCAAGCCAAGTCTGGTTATTGGCGGATTGCCGACAAATGGACAGATAAAAGACATGGCATTTCAAAGCCAACATATCTTACAGCAATACAGGTGAAAGTCTTAAAATTGCAACATAGCTTCAATTTTTTAAGTTCCAATTAACTTGACATACATGTCTAGCTACTTTCTGAGTTGTTTGTGGTCTTGAGGCTCTGAAGTCTATCAAAATAAGGGAAAGTGATGTTATCCAGAGCTTATTTTCTAAAACATAAAATTATTACAATTCAGTTTAACTAATCGCTCCAAAAGACACGACTTGACTGAAAATGCCTCTGATCATTTTTTTCTGGATAATTGTACTTGTGTTTTTCTGCAGCTGAGAGTAATGCATCTAACAAAGCATAATAACCACAACATACAGGAAGACAAATACCTGTATTGAAAAGCAAGTTACAAAGCAGTAATTGCAATCCAGTGGTTACAAATTATACTGAGAAGCACAACATTAAAAGCTGGAATGATTAATGGAGGACCTCAGAACTGGTCTAGTTGTATTGACTGTAGTCTGTTCCTCAGTATCTCTCAGTTAGTATAATATAGAGAATGTGCAGTCAGTTAGCAACATCTGGTCCTTGCAGGGGAACAGAAGTAGATCTTGAAAGGGGACTCAGTTTATAAGCGCAGCTGCTTGTCACCTTGTGCTGTATCTCTTGCAGAAACATTTCAAAATGCTTCACACACAATTAATTACTTTCAATTGCACTGACTGGATATTCAGCAGCTATATGGTACACAGCAAGATCCCACAGGCAATGATTAATCCATTGTATTTTTTATAGATGGTATTGGTTGAGAAATGCACCCTCTCTGGAGTCCGAGAGGATTATTTGTTGTAGGGTGCATGCAAAGGGAGATGAAGCTTTGGATGAAAATAACGAGAATGACAGAAAACGTGTTCAAGATAATTGGGCCCTCCTATGAGATTTCAACATTTGCCATGTATAATAAATGCTTTTGATCTGGAAATATTTGCATTGGAGAGTGGAATGTTGTGTGATATGGGTGTAAGTTCCAAACACAAAGTTTTATTTGAACACAGGAAAGTGTGGGGTTTTACATTTTGGATTGGATTGGATTGGATTTTGTTTATTGTCACATATACCGAGGTACAATGAAAAGTATTTTTCTGCGAGCAGCTCAACAGATCATTAAGTACATGAAAAGAAAAGGAAATAAAAGAAAATATATAATAGGGCAAGACGAGGTACATAATGTAACTAGATAACACCGGCATCGGGCGAAGCATACAGGGGTGTAGTGTTAATGAGGTCAGTCCATAAGAGGGTCGTTTAGGAATCTGGTGACAGTGGGGAAGAAGCTGTCCTTGAGTCTGTTCATGCATGTTCTCAGACTTTTGTATCTCCGGCCTGATGGACGATGTTGGAAGAATGAGTAGGCCGGGTCGGAGGGATCTTTGATTATGCTGCCTGCTTTCACCAGGCAGCGGGAGGTGTAGATGAGTCAACAGATGGGAGGCAGGTTTGTGTGATGAACTGGGCTGTGTTCATGACTCTCTGAAGTTTCTTGCGGTTTTGGGCTGAGCAGTTGCCATACCAGGCTGTGATGCAACCTGATAGGATGCTTTCTATGGTATATCTGTAAAGGTTGGTAAGAGCTAATGTGGACATGCCGAATTTCCTTAGTTTCCTGAGGAAGTATAAGTGCTGTTATGCTTTCTTGGTGATAGCGTCGACGTGGGTGGACCAAGACAGATATTTTGGAGATGTGTACCCCGAGGAATTTGAAACTGCTAACCATCTCCACCTCGGCCCTGTTGATGCTGGCAGGGGTGTGTACAATACTTTGCTTCCTGAAGTCAATGGTGAGCTCTTTAGTTTTGCTGGCATTGAGGGATAGATTTTTGCCGCTGCACCACTCTACGAGGTTCTCTATCTCCCTCCTGTATTCTGACTCATCCTTATTCGAGATCCAGCCCACTATGGTCGTATCGTCAGCAAACTTGTAGATGGAATTGGAACCAAACTTTGCCTTGCAATCATGTGTGCACATGGTGTATAGTAGTGGGCTAAATACACAACCTTGCGGGGCCCCGGTATTGAGGACTATTGTGGAGGAGGTGTTGTTTATTCTTACTGATTGTTGTCTCTGGGTCAGGAAGTCGAGGATTCAGTTGCGGAGTGAGGAGCCAAGTCCTAGGTTTTGGGAAGAAAAGTAAGGAAGTCATATTATTTGGAATACACTAATCGAAACAGGGCAGCAGAGTAAAGGGATCTGAGAGTGCAAACACATAAATCACTAACAGTAGGTTAATAAAGCCATAACCACCAGCAAAAAGGACACTGGGGTTAATTTCTAAAGGGATAGAACTGAAAAGCAGAGAAGCTAATCTAAGTTTGTATCGAAACTTGATTATACCACACTTGGAGTCCTGTGAACAGTTCTAATCTCCAAACAAGGATGTAAAAGCACTGGAGAGGGTGGAGAAAAGATCTGGTAGGATGACATCCGAATTGTGAGGCTAAACCGGGCAGCACGGTAGCATGGTGGTTAGCATAAATGCTTCACAGCTCCAGGGTTCCAGGTTCGATTCCCGGCTGGGTCACTGTCTGTGTGGAGTCTGCACGTCCTCCCCGTGTGTGCGTGGGTTTCCTCCGGGTGCTCCGGTTTCCTCCCACAGTCCAAAGATGTGCGGGTTAGGTGGATTGGCCATGCTAAATTGCCCATAGTGTCCTAAAAAGTAAGGTTAAGGGGGGGGTTGTTTGGTTACGGATATCAGGTGGATACGTGGGTTTGAGTAGGGTGATCATTGCTCGGCACAACATCGAGGGCCGGAGGGCCTGTTCTGTGCTGTACTGTTCTATGTTAAACCAATTAGGCAAGGACGAACAGGCTAGGTCTCTTTTCTTTTGAAAAAAGAAAGTTAACGAGTGACCTAATAACGGTCTTTTAAATTATGAAAGACTTTACTGGGGTAGACAGAGAGGGAGTATTCCACTGGTGGACAAAACTAGAGGCTATCGCTTTGAGATAGTCACCAGGAAGTCAAAAGAGTGAATTCAGAAGAAGATTATTTTGCCTAAAAAGTGGTGAGCATGTGGATCTCACTATCACAGGAGCAGCTGAATTGAATAATATGAGATGCATTTAAGGGGAATCGAGATAGACATAAGAGGGAGATGGAAAAAGAGGCTTTTGTTGGAAGAGCTGGATAAGGAAGGATGGGAGGGAGCTCAAGAGGAGCAAAAATGCCAGCAAGGTCTGGCTGTGCTAAAAGGCCTGTTTCTGTATATTATATGTAACTTTATATCCGATTTGAAGAACACCATTGTGCTTCTTTTATTCAGTGTGAGATTTGCATTTTTGTCAAGGCATTTTCTCCTCTTCAGCTTCCCATGACTACTCCTATGGACATCGAAACAGGAATGCAGTCATTTCATCCCTTAACACTGTTCTGCTATGTAATGAGATGTTGATTGATTTGCTACTGAACTCTAATGAGGGAGGGGGAGGCGGATCCTACTCCCAAACAGTGCAACCCTGTCAATATTTCAATTAGACTCGATGATTTTAGATGCATGAAGAGCAGCTCAGACTTTCTCACCGTGCGGTGTTTGGCCAATTGCAAAGCACACCCCTGCCCTCCACACTTCACTATACCAAGGTTCCAACACACACCAATTTGCTGCACTGTACAGATACTTAACTGTAACTGGATTATGAGGAGTGACACAAAACTCTACTCATGATAACTTCAGGTATTATGTTCTCCAAATATCTGGTGATCATGAATGATTGCACGTTTTAATTTTCAGAATTGAAAGTCAGCACATGTAAATGTTGGCTCCCAACATTACTCCATTTCTGGGGTAAGCAGATAAAGAGACCAATTTTTGTATTGTGTGGTGCAAAGTGGAGAGACTCAACCTGACTCAATTGGGAAGATGTCGCATTGAGCAGGAATGCTGCCCATTTTGAGCTAGATAGGTAGTCATTGCAGATATTACACTTGGGCATATCTTGTGTATTTATAAAATTTCTCAAAAGAGCATGGCAAAGGGAAACAACTTTTTATTTTGTGGCCCATCACATTGCTGCTGCTTAATGTAAGCAACAGCTCAGGGAGCCTCATCTGAAAAAGAATCAACATCCCCAACCTGTTGCATCCTGACCCACTATTCAATGTTTGGTTCCTCGTTCCCTGCAAAAATAGGTCTCCCTGGTTACCAAAGAACTTGCTGCAGAAAATCAGATGGCATTCTAGTTGTCTTCTTCAATATTGAAGGATAAACTTTGCATCGTGAATTTGTATTAAGTAAGCCCTGTAGAAGAAAAGGTTTGACATCAAGTTTCCCTGCATTTTTGTGGAAAGTTGCTTATTTAATTTTATTTGAAATAGATTTGAAGGTTTCATTTTATCATCCCATGAGCACTTAATGGATTTTCATGTCAGCTAAGCCACTACAAAACTAATTCCTGTGCATTCAGGTGGAAGCTGTGATATCTAGCCAAGCTAATGGCAAATCAACCTCTCCGTTTCTAATTTAGCCTTGAGAAAGTATTTCAAACCTGAAAGTACATTTCCATCGAATGCTGCTTAGCTTAACCAAAACTAACAGTAATAGGTGATGGTTAATCGATTGGGCAACTTTGTAATAAAAGATAGACACTTGTTCAAAACTAGAAAGATTGTTAAGATAAGCACATATAAAATTCACAAGCAGGAAAAGGCCCAATTGTTCCTCATGGTGGCTGGAGCACCATGACGAGCACATTCTCCTTGAAACATAGCAGCTTATTCTTCTTTATAGTGGTTAGGTACAAGTGAGTGGCCCATTAGGCCCCTTTAATGATGGTAAGTTTTTCACCATAACAGAAATGTGTAGAGCTTTTCCCTAGCCCTGAGGGTGTGATTTTCAACTTGCAGCATAACTTGGGTGACATCAGTTGCGCTTTTCACCTCACACCTGCTATCACATCAAATGAGAAGAAGCTTGAAAAGCTAGAATGCAAGGAAATAAGCTACATGAAAGAACAAGGGCTAGTCAATGAAAGCTCCAAAACTCACAAGCAATATTTCAAGACTTACTGCTAGATAGTCCATCCACTGGCCGTGTGCTTCATTGGCTTCATTTGGTTTAGTTTGGAGGACTTCATCAGCTTAATCAGTCCTAACAGGAGAATTGTCAAGAACTCACTATCTTTGCAAGGAAGCCTTAAAAATCTTCCATTGTAACAATGATGCTATATTTTAACACTATGCCATTTCAAATCTGAACTTAGAAACAAACTAAACGCCATTTCTAATTCCTGTACCAGTTGTTGACTAATTGATCGAGATTGATTTCTACGATTAGTCAACACTCAATTATCATTATAATATACAAATAGTATAATGGTAAAAGGTGAATTAGATGGAGCTTGGTCCTTTTTTACATTTAGCTATTCCTATTTTTTAAGTAGACATCTCATGATGGATGTTTAAGAGCCAATCTGATATTATCAAAATTCAAACTTAATAATAAGTGTTTTTATAGTTTTGATAGGATATGGGTGTCGCTCATGCATTTTGTTGCTTTCTTTATCAGCCCTTGAGATGAGGTTGATGAACTGCTACAGTCCATGTAGTGTGGGTGTTCCAACAATGCTGTTAGGCTGGGAGCTCCAGGATTCTCTCCCAGCGAAGGAACTGCGATGTAGCTCCAGGTCAGGATGCTGTGTGACTTGGAGAAGAACTTTCATACAGATTCAACCCATGATTCTTCATTCCATTTCTGGAATTATTTACACTTGCACAAATTGCCATCACTTGAGACACGGTAATTGGTTAAAGAATTATGCAAAGTTAAATCCTTAGATGTTCATTATCCAACAATCTAAGGAGCATTTTTGTCTCCTTCTGTGCCTTTGGTTATGTCCACGTTGCTTTTAGAAAGTGTTCTATTGACCTAGAAGTAGTCATTTTCAGAGTTAGCAGTACATTGTGATTATGAAGAAAAGCCTCTTGAGCTTTGAATGTACTGCCTGAAACTACCCAAGGTTTGGTGTGAGGCTTGCCCATGTCGAACATGCATATCGCTTGCTAGAATTTGTAGGAAAGTGTAGAATTGAAACTAGGTCAATTCATTAGGCATACAGCGCCAGGTTCGATTCCCAGTTTGGGTCACTGTCCGTGCGTGTCTGCATGGGTTTCCTCCGGGTTGCTCCGGTTTCCTCCCACAAGTCCCGAAAGACGTGCTATAAGGTGAACTGGACATTCTGAATTCTCACTCTGTGTACAGGCGCCGGAGTGTGGCGACTAGGGAATTTTCACTTCAGTGCCGTGTTAATGTAAGCCTACTTGTGACAATAATAAAGATTATTATTATATTCATGGGATTTACTGGATAGTTGAAATCCAAGCCATACAATTTAATTGTATTCCCAGTTATTTGAGATGGGACGTCTTCATGTACTGCCAGTCACGGTTCTATTATGTGCCTCCCAACTGCATGTAACGTATTTAAAAGCATCAACTGGAAGTAGATAAACGAAACTCCTTGCAGTTAACTGAATGCAATTGGAAATGTAGAATGTCAACACTTTGGGCTGAACAGAAAATTAGCAAGTAAACAAAGCAATAAGCCTGAAAGTCAGTCCTCCCAACATAATTTTGCAGCCTGTGTGCTCCTTTTAACTTCGTATCAATTAACTCAATCAAGATCCTGCAGCTCGCTGTCTGAAGAACTCCATTGACTTGCAACGATTCAGGAAGAAAGCCCAACTTCTCAAGGGGGAACTAGTGACGGGCAATAAATACCAAACAAAAAAATAATACCCACCGCCCAAATTCATTTTTTGAGAAAATCATACCTGATTACTTTGTCAGAAGTGTGACCACATACTGTCACTTTTAGGGGACGATGGAATACAGTGATATACCTGCTAACACATTCTTCCGACAGCTTTCATGGTTAAATTAGCTGCGGTTCACTTTTTGAAGCTGGTGTTTCTTTTTGTTTTGAAGCACTGTGCGATGACTGATGTTGGTGCTGATGTTCTGTGAGCTGGAGGTGTAGGGGAGGCCACACGTCCCGCTGAGCTGGCCTGGGACAGGGCGCGCGTTAAGACACAAATACCCTTGACCAGCGGAACCGTGGCGCAGTCCCGCTGCAGAGTGGGAAAGGAGGGCAATTCCTCAACTTCATCTCCAGCAGCGGTGAGCCGACAACCGAATCCTTTCTTACAAGAATGTTTGATAAATAGCTTTTTTTTTTAGAAACCATTCTTCGCTTGCTGGTTGAAATAGCTCAATTAACAGCTAATGTTGGCGATTAATTTTCACTTAAGGGCGCAGATGTAAATTTATAGGGGCCTTCAGAAATCTCCCAGTGGCAGATTCTCATATGGCAATTCTGCGTGTCGAACAATTTTGTCCATTTAATTGCTGGCGTGATTGGGTCGGTCTAACTGTGGCCATTCAAGTGATTCAGAGCCATTTCCCAAATCGTCCCAAATATTAATAATTGATCAGTGCACCAACCATTTCGCTTTTCTTTTATTAATGATGAAAATTGCACACACACACACACAGCCCATATCACTGGCACAAATTGCCTTACGAATCCCCCCCTCCTCCCTTTCCCCCTTGTTCAACTGCGTTAGGAACAGTTTTGCAGCAGTTGCTCTGACAGTTCACCTTGTCCAAAGCCATCAGCCCGTCTTTTTCTTTCCACAACGTTCTTTGTTTTTCACCCCTTCCTAAAGCTGTTTCCTGTTTTCCTAACTAAATCCTGAAATTTTCAAGAGAAGCTCCACGAGAGACGGAATTAAAGTATTAACTTTATTGAAGTATTAACTTCAACCCCGGCGCAGTGGTTCCGGCTTTCACATTCCACCGCTTCCAAAACAGACGCCAAAGTAAAACACCGTCCTGTTTATTTTGGGGGGGGGGGGGGTGGGGGGGAACCTTGCCCTCAAATGATGTAAATAAGCAAAGGGCTGGCGTGGTCTGAACGAGGGTTACATGTTATATTAATTAAAGGCCACGAACAGACCTGTCACGTGTCAACAAACGAAGGCAACAGCAGAAATTGCAGGATATCAGCGGAATCTACAATTTTTGCGAATTATTCATCACAAGGCAGCGATTGTCCCGGTGAAATGTCGTATCCACGGGATATGATACAGGCGAACTAGGAGTCTTTCGCGATGCAATGATGCTGCATCTATCACGGTACCAGAATGGTGTCCAATCTTGTTAAATGCAACAGAAACAAACACGCGGTACCATTAAATTTGTTTTTATTCTCTGACTTTGAAGGATAAACCACATGGTTGAACTACTTTGTCCCCACGTTGGAGATTTACCATCTGTAACTGCAGAGAGCAAAGTGATTTCAGTTTCGTGTCATTTCCTTTGTAATCTTATTTTTGCATAGTCCATTTGTAATGCAGTGCCATTCCCTTTAACTTTTTAATATGCTAATGACGGGCTATTTATAAATGACCAAAAATTGGACGTTTGCGAGCGAGCTGCGAAGCCGCTAGAGGGCATCTCAACCATTCCTTGCGATGCAACATGTCCACTGCTCGACCACCGGAGTGATTGGATTGAATTACCAGATTTGCAAAAAAAAAACTATAGTTTATATTGTGTTAATCGTTTGGCCGAGCTTTTAGAAGGAGGAGTCTGTCCAAAACTCAATGGAGTTTCAGTGACAGGTGTACTTCAGTGAGCATGTCTTTATCTAAACGGACTTGAAGAACTACCAGAGACCTTGACCCGTATATTGTTGGAACTACTTGTATGAATTAATGGCAAAAAGGAATCTGAAGATGCAAATACCAAACTGAAACTCTCTTTAGTTTCAATTAGCGTTCAGGCTGCAGCTGTGGAAATGGCCCTGGCTACACTAATAAAGACAGTGTTAAAAGAACTATAAATTGCATGTGGCCGAGTTAAACAATGCTGTGCTTGGCTTCGAAATCACATAAAAAACGGGGCGATCTCTTTTGCAGGATACCAATTAAATTGTCTTATTATAATCTGCCTGGAGTTGTCATCTATGAACTATCGCTGGTTGGCAAATAAAACAAAAATCTCAGTGAGACAGACAAAATTGTTTCCTTTGGTCCTGTTCAATGTTAGAGATGAATTAAGGATTAACTCATTAACAGTGTTCATTAGCGAGGCGACGCCTTTTCAGTGCTGGGAGACGGCAAAGTGAACTCTTGTACTCGGGTCCTTACATTTTTGAATTCCGGATTCATTTTTGTTTCACCAGAGTTAGGACAACTTGGGACCGTTGGGCTTCACGTTCTCCTAGAATGCAATAAAGATTCGCGTGGCTGGTCAGAATGTGTTCAACATTTCCCTTTGAAATATTTCAACAGCAAAACAAAAACAAACGCCGAAGATAGCTTCAAATGTCTGTGCTGCAATTATGCACACAAGTGTGCTTAGAAGGGTCACAATTCCTGACAACACACAGTAAGCAATCGTTCCAATTCTGCTAAGTGAAGTCCCCTGGGCAGGACGTGGCTTTAAGTGTCTGAAATTATAACCGTCCATGTCCACTTCTTAGTGACTCCATGTGCTTGTTGGTGTCGAGGTGGTGCAATAAAGGTTAATTCGATCGACTGGAGATACCGCCTGTTTTTTTTTAAAGGTTGTTTTTACAACAGTTTCAAATATCAGCAGCCACCCCATCTCACCGTTCAATAAACTGGTGACTTGCATTGGGTCAGAACATACAATGTTCTGCCAGGGAGATTTACTCGTTATTTCAATTCACTTTCGAAACAGTGCAACAACTTATTTCGCTTTAAGACTTTTCTCCATATTATCCAAGTGGACTCCCTCTCTCTCTCACTACCCAAGCAAATCTGTTGTATGTAAACCTGCATTCACAGCGTGACAATGGGGCTGTTTTTTTTTATATCCACAAGCTATTTATTTTCCAATCAGAGGTATTGACTGTGAATTTCTTTGGTAAACTGCTAGCTTTGGGGGAGCTTTGAAGAATCACAAGTGGAGGTTTTTGTCTGACTGAGATTCCCTAGCAGCGAAAGCCTTTATCCGTGCGGTTTATTGGCCTTCCTTTACATATGTATAGCGGGGAAGAGAGAGGGAGAAAAAAAACTGTTGTTAGTCAAGCATGGAGTCCATTTCCCCGTGGCTTTCAGAAAGAGAGAGAGAGAGGGAACTGTGTGGCTGCGCCCCGTTGTATGGTGGCTCCCAACACAACGTGGCAAGGGTTTGAAATACTTCAGGGCTTTTCTTCCGCAGACAGAAGTCGGTAACAAATTCGTCAGTTAGAATGGTGCTTGACAAGAATGATGACAACGAGTGGCGAAAAATAAATCTTTTCTGTCCGGGAAACTGGATTGGGGATATCTGGGGCTGGGGGGGCTGGGGGGGGGGGGGGGGGGGGGGGGAGGAGGTCTCTTAAAGTTCAAATTATTTATATATATATATATGTATAAAAAGTCAGGTTGGACTGGCGAGTTATAAGGGAAGGCGGGAGTCCCTTCGAGTGGCGAGCAGCACAGATGTTTGGAGGTCCCACCGTGTTTTTTTTGTGTGTGTGTAAGAATGGAAGCATTGTTTGCACCGATTTACAAAGGAGTAGAATGGTCCTCCTTTTTACCAATGGAGTATCATCCCATCTTTAAGTGTTGATTTATGGAACGGAGGTTGAATGAAAGCGCAATTAGTATTTCTGAAGCATTAGAGTCTATTTAATTTAAATGCCACTGAATGTTTCACTCTCTGTTGCAAGTCACAATGTGTTGTGGATTGTTGGTGACTGCCTCTGCCATCTGTTACCGACCCTCCGAACAGAAGACAGCAGAGAGCCAGGACATGGCTTGTAGCCTAACGTTTGCCTAACTTCAACACTCCTCCCCCCCCCCCCCCCCCCGCACACACACACACAGACCCCCATCCAACCTCTCCACCCAGGACCGTCCTTTCGCCCCTGTGATTATCCTGGGGGAATGTATTGTGCATCAAAACAGCCTCAGGAACTTTTGCGAAATAGGCGACATGGAAGGTGGTGGTGGTGAGGGGTGGTGGTGGTGAGGGGCGGTGGGGAGGGGAGGGGAGGGGGGGTGCATGAAGTTAAGCCGAAGAAGAGAGGCTGGTGTTCAGAATGCAGTCACCGCTAACAAAAAGTGTTCCAGTTTAGTTCAGTGTGTAGTAGCTGCCTTGTCCCTCCACTGTGCGCGGTGCTGTCTGTGTCCTCGCCACTACTCCAGTGCGCGAAATGTCAGCACATCCCTCCACAAATGGCGAGCTCCCACCGGCCTAAAGTATCAGAGACCCGCACGGTTTTTTTTTTAAAAACGCAAACTATTGAAACAGGGACACGGCAGATGTTACCGGGGACGTGGCGATTCAAAGTAAACGCCAATTCCAGGGCCGATGCAGTTTGGGCTGGTGGTGGGAGAATGAAATAAATGTTACATTCCGCAGAGGTGTACAGTTTGCAAACCAGCCAGTGTCAGAGGGTGAGAAGCATGATGATGTGCTAACTGGGGCGGGGGGGGGGGGGGGGGGGGCGACTGCGGTCCGGTCACACTCAACATGTTAATGAGCCCTTTGGGCTCGCTTGATAATTAGGATAATTCGTTTCCCTCGCCTCCCTCCTCGACCCAACCCCTAATACAAACTGATCTCATGTCATGGAAACTGCCAAACACACCTTGCCATGACAGTCAAGCCGGTGTACATTTGGTATAAACACAGATCCTTGCATTAATATTGCTGTTTCAAACGTAAACACCTTATATTATAAACCTATTACGTATATATATTTATATATATTAATATTTTTTTTCCGGCGGCACATTGGGGTTATTACAGGTCACATTTCTGTACAGCAACTAGAAATTAACTGGAGTTTTTTTCTTCTTAAAGCTGAGAGGCAGAGAATGAACAGGTTAAGATATGAGGGGCATGTTTCTTTCCGGAAATCAATAATTGCAATAGATCAAATCCATTTTGTTTTATAAAAAAAACACCCCTTCGAATTGAGTTTCCTTGCAAAGTTTCACCATCTTTTGATCACAGAAAACAGATCAGTGTCTAAGTATTTGCTTGCAGCTTTATTCCTGCTAAGCTTGAGCTGTTTTGAGTCAGAATATTGAGAGAGTTCTCGACGCTCATGATGCACAAGTGCATGTCTGAGAAAACAATAATGTGCCAAGTGCGTTATTTTAAGGGCAGGTTGTACGGTCCCAGTTTAATGTTGCTTTCAATAGTTGCAAGCTCCTGAGCTCCAATCGCATCAATGTCACTGTTTAAACTAAAGCTAATTTGAGAACACTTGTTGCCACTATTACAAAGTCATTACTGGATTAATATGTAGAATAACGCAAATCTACATGAACCGTGGCCACAATAGGATAGTGCAAGTGTAGCCTTAAATTCATGTTCACCGGGTTTAAAACGATTTGAATAGTCAGAATGACGAGATTATTTAGTATTTAGTGCAACAAGAGCTGAAACTTCAAGAGCAGAGCATTCCATTCCCTTTTCACTCTCGTGCAATATGATTGAATTTCAATAAATGCCACGAAGCACGTGGACGGAATGGAAAAATCCTGCTTGTGGTAATTGAAAAGGTTTGTTTAGCAAACATCATGTCCATTAATAAATAATGTCTCGTCTCTGCATTTGCTTCAAGTCGATATGTCTTTAGACTAATAGACATACCAACGGCCAAAATTGCAGTTGTGCAATCGAAATAGTTTTGTTTTCTCCATTTACGCCAACCCTCTGCTTATTTCAATTCGAAGCCCAGGACTTATATGGGCTCCCTATTGAACCCAATGCGACATATAAAAGGGTCACTTTTCCCTTGTAAAGTGAGCCAATAACAGGCGGCTCGTTAATTTTGTGTTTGTCTTTCGTTCTCTCAGTTTGTCCTTTGAAAGAATTTATCAGCCATTGTGATTGACAACTGGAAATGACATAAATTTTGCTGATCCCTAGAAAGGTTTCTTGAAGACAGCACCATGAAGTACAATTTTGAGTTACCTTTAAGCTTTCTGGTCGGTTACGTGTTTTGAATGTACCTACCACAACAGAATGTGAAATGTGGCGGACCATGTATTCTGTAAGAGTGGAAAACATAATATACACTTAACTCTCTCCAGTTCAAATTGGAAAACATCCTATATATTTGAACTGTAAATTGTATTCATACTTATAAAGCCGAATACAAAATAAACAAATAAAATGAGAACAAGGATAGAGCTCTCCAAAATATCTGTCCGACGTTAAAGATATCAATAATCCTGCACATAAAAGACAAAGATGATGTGGAGATGCCGGCGTTGGACTGGGGTGAGCACAGTAAGAAGTCTTACAACACCAGGTTAAAGTCCAACATGTTTGTTTCAAAGATAAAGTGCCAGTGGTAACAGGTAGTTCCCTCGATGGAACATATTACATATATATATGTATAATATGTTATGGATATGTATAATTATATGCTAATAAGTGGGACTTTTTCTCTCCAGGTGGTTGCAATGCTAAATCTTAGTTGTGAGATTATGTATTGACCGAAAACACAATTAAGAATGTCGTCGCTTGGTGAGGGACATTTACCCATATGAAGCACGTCTTAAAGCATTCATTACAAATAAGAATTTAATCTTGGATATTTTCTGAATTTGAAATTGTACCCTCTTAGTTACAACAACAGCAGAAGCGTAATGCTTTTGAATTGGACGAAAAGGTGTTTCTCGCACTAAGTAATTGACTCTGTGGTGACTGGGTCAGAGGGAAGCGTTTTCCTTCCGCTTTTACCAATGCTTCGATTTCCACCTAATAAGATTTTTCCGTTCCTGACTTCCTCCCTTCTTATGGCCACCAAGAGTTTGGGAACGAAATCTAGGGCCTGAAGAAAATACTTCGAAATAATTCTGATAATTAACTTAAAACGTCAGTGGTGACGACAGTGAGCACATTTAAACATGTGAGATCCCAGGATTAAATGTCTAAATTTGTTCTCTCCGGAAAAAATAAAGGATTCAGAGCTGCATTAAATTTTTTGACAGTGCGCTACCTTTCTACCTTCTGCTGTTAAAGTGTAGAAAATAAGAACCCTAGAGGAACGATCACCGGTAAATGATTTTTTATGTTTCCTTAAATGTTTGTTTTGGATTTTAAATTGTCTTTCGTCGAATTATCTCCGCAATGTGAAAATCAACCCGAAATTTGATTGCCAGTTACATCGTGTCAGCTTGATTCTCTGGCAAAACAACCCAGTGGGGGAAAGGGGCATCTCTTTATTGGCCCCAGAATGATGTGAAGTACTTTCCAGAAGGCGAACACGAAATAAAACGAAATTCCAAATTATTGTAGAGCTTCGGAACTTTCCAGGTCTGCCATTATTTTTTTGTGTAATCGCCACTGCAATTTCATCTGAGATTGATATTAAACACTGGAAACAAACTATTGTCTTGCAACATTCCCTCGTAACAATTGTGAGATAGAGAGAGTGAAAACATCGAAATAAGGTGCATCACTGTGGGTGGCAGAGATTGCTCAGATTTTACTTTTCAAAATGATACTGGTGTTCTTAGCTCTTCATGCGCAATGAAACAGCTCAGAATCAATTCGATGCTGTAGATGTGCTCAGATGCCTCACAAATAACTAGTGGTGCAATTTACCAAAGCGCTAAAGGCATTGTTATATGCAACACTGCATTTCGCTGCAATATGCAACACTCATAGATTACATTCTATCTATGTAATCATGTGTATATTGTATCTAAATTCGCACGTGTAGAATTATGCAGAAACCATTTGTAATCTGCAAAAGAAAAACGTTTCCTTGTAGTGCCACTGACAAAATCGGCTCTTTCTTCTACCTAAGAGTAGATAGATACTTCCAGTGAACTAACAGCTACATTTCAAGCTTATTTGTATCGGAACTGAAAGACATGTAGCAAATGGCCAACCTTGTCAAATGTTTCCGGCCCGCTGTTTAATTAATCAGATGCCATTTGAAACGTTCTTTCTTCAGGATAAAAAATATATAAGCAAAAATGATCAAAATTTTCAAACGATTGAAAATGGGGATGGGGAATACCTTGCGCGGGGGGGGGGGGGGGGGTCGGTGGAGCTGTGGGCAAAAGAAAGGGGCGTGAGATTAGCTGGATTGTTGTTCCCAAGAACCGGCACACGCATGATGGGCCGATGGGCCTCGTCTTTGCTGTATTGGTCTTTGGTTCTATCACCAGAAATCCAATTTGGAACTGCAAAAGAAAAAACTTTCCATTAAAGATAATTGCACCGTAACGCTGCTCCAATAGAACACACATTTTGTTTTAAATACAGGAGGGGTGTGCTGCCCAATCCTACAGCAGAAAGAAGGTTTTCTTGTCCAATTCTTCGCTTGTATAGGGGTGACCAGGAGTTGGTCATGTGCTTGCCTGTCATGTTTCTGTCTTCGGTATTCCTGTTCAAGTTATGCTATCAGGCTAATATATTTTGACTGCGCTTCTCCTCTTGTGACAAAGCCTTGCAGCTGCCTCCGAATCAATATATGTCAAAGAAATATGAAAATAATCATGACAGAAGATTTAAAGTCTCTGTACTCTGTGCATAATGAAATGTCCCCTGAATTCTCAAGGTAGTTGGACGCACCAACTCATTGATCGTTAACTCTCCTTTTTGGTCAGTTTTTTTTGTTATCCCGACACCTTTTCTCCCCCTTTCCCAGCAGATACTGTCTACATCTGTTGGTTTTGTAATGTAATTTGTAATTATTGCCCTTCATGTGGTCTAGTGCTTTGAATTATCTTTAATTAAAAGCATAATTAAGGCAAGATCTTAAGCGAGTCAATTACCAGATGGCTTTTTAAAATATAAACATTGGCTGGTTTAAGATTTTATTCGTCGACATCAGATATTTTTTTAAATTAATATACTGTCCCCGTTACGTCAAGAAAAGAGGGGTGGAGAGAGATCAGCAAGTCGAGTTTCCCCACCGCATTATTCAACACACTTTTATATAACGTACAAGGAATTGCCACATCCAGAAGCATTTATATCAACCGCTTCGTGTTTTAGGCAAACCATTACGAGGGAACAATACTTGGAATGAATAATGTAACAAGTTCAAGCTCCTAAATTTGTTACAGCAGAAGATTTTTTTTTAAGACATTATGCATGAGAGAGAGAAAAGCAAGTCAACGGTATAATGTAAATTTAAATTATATGCAGCCACGGATTTCTGCAATTGCTGTCGCTCTGTTTACATCCCTCACTTTTAAAAACTACGAGAAGTAATCATTTCAATTATCTTCACGATATTTACTTTATAATAGTTGTCATCCAGACGAAAAGGCATAAAATGTAAATTGTACCTTCCTTTCTGGACGGTTTGCCGCTGTTATTGGCCCGATTTGCCTTGTGCCACTTCCTCTCCTTGAATTATTTCAAATATTCCGTCAATTATTTATATATAAAAATCCCTTGTTGTGCTGATAAATCTCGGCTGCTAAATCAGGCGTGGCGCATTTCTTGCTTTCTTGCTCCGACTTTGATCCAACTTATTTGTTATCTAGTCAACACCCGAGTGACGAATTGTTCAGTCCTCGCATTATCTGATTCATTTGCTTGTTTTGTGGCATTGTTTTTATTAGTCGTCACTGGCAATCCAAGGACATTCTATTTTTTAACGAGAATAACGCATCCCCCCAAAAGTCTTGCAAATGCCTCATAACGTAATAAGTTTTTTTAAAAATTGAATGTCTTATGGAAATGTGTAGCTGTCGCTCATTGTTTCCAGCCTTTCAAACTACAGTGTGCGTTTTTGAGGTTTTGTTGTGGGTGGGGGGAATTAATTGCGGATACACAATAGAGAATTTAAGATCTCAATCTCTTGAACTCATTTTTATAACGCAGGCTTTAGTCTATTCTTACTCACCTGGGAAGCCCTGGCTTCACATGAAGCTGTCGAGCCGCAGTCCATGTTTAAAAGAACAGCAAGATTTTCTAATTACCTCTGGAGAGGGGGGGGGGGGGGGTGGGGGGCGAGAAAATACAGAACAAACGTAGAATCGTGGCTTGGATCCAGGCACACAAGAGGCCATTTTAATTCAGACATTTGAGGGGGAAAATGAATAGAAACACTCCTTCGATATTATATTTGTGAACTATCGTCTCATTAAAGCTTTTCACACCTTCTAATTCCGATCAGTGGCTCCATTATTTTTGATTTTCATTAACGATCAACCATTAAACATTGAGCAGCGAGAGAATATGAAGAGAATTGGGGGGAAATCCTTTGTATGATGCTAATTCAGCATGCGTGCTTTTGTTGTACTTTGCATTATGCAAGCCTATTTTTGTGGAAAATAAAATATGTGTAATTTTTATTTTGAGAGAGGGCACCGTTTCCCCTTGCTTGGATACACAGCAAGCTCCCCTCTTTCTAAAACAGGCTGTTGGGCAAGTGTGCCATCTCCTAGTGGCTAGCACCTGGAGTCTTGTAAAATTAGCATTGATATAGATTTAGTTGAAATGTAATCTCTTTAAATCTATCCCAAGTTACACAGAGATAATTACACTTTCTCTGAATTGCCATGGGTCAGTGTCTCTGTGGACTCAGAGGAGTTGATTTAGTGACGATAGTGTATACATGAAAAACAGTGTTTGAGATTATAATGTTAATAGATGTACTCACTGGGGAGTACAAGCGGTCTAAAACTAATTCGGTGGGCCCGAAACTTGACTGTGTCGCCACAGTGCTGGAAATTACTGATGATGCTTCCTTCGTTCGAAGGTGGGAAGGTCTGTTTCTAATTACACATAAGGCCGAGAATTATCATCACCGGAGTACTGGGCAGCACATCAAACGGTAAATGTTTCTCAGAGATTTTTTTTTAAATATTGTTTTATATGAATATATTGCGAGCCCACGCCAATTAAACAGCACAATACCGTCCGCAATGGACAGCATGGTGCCAGAATATTGTCCCAGGATTAATACGTTGTCTCATACTATACAGTAGAGTGAGATATTCCATTGCATTATTCAATATTTGTGTACTGAAAATAGTCGAATAACACAGAAACACGGTGGCTGATGCTAAAAGCAATGTCACTTTGGTTGGGCAACACGGTAGCACAGTGGTTAGCACTGTTGCTTCACAGCTCCAGGGTCCCAGATTGGATTCCCGGCTTGGGTCACTGGCTGTGCAGAGTCTGCACGTTCTCCCTGTGTTTGGGCGGACTTCCTGCGGGTGCTCCGGTTTCCTCCCATAAGTCCCAAAATACGTGCTGTCAGGTGAATTGGACATTCTGAATTCTCCCTCAGTGTACCCAAACAGGCGCTGGAATGGGGCGACTAGGGGCTTTTCATAGTAACTTCATTGCAGTGTTAATGTAAGCCTACTTGTGACAATAAAGATTATTATTATAACTATAAGATGAGCTGTGGGCCAAGGGGCCCAGGCATAAACCTTTAAAACGCAAGATTGTGGGCCCTCGGGAAAAGAAAGACTTCTTCCAAAACTGATGATCAGGACCCAAATGCTCTTGTAGGTTGGTCAGAGTAGGTTACGTCTGCTAAGTCATTCAAAGGGACAGCCCAATTGTGTTTGGTGAGGGAAAGCAGGGGAATGGCAATGGTGTTTTGAGTTTCACATTATGGAAGGCCAGCCCAACAGCCTTCCTCGTCAACATTTTACAGCTCCACCCTATGTTTTGCTCATAAACTAGGTTGTCATGCTTTCAGTTGCTCGGGTCCCAAGCTTCGGGACTCCCTCTCTAAATCTTTCACTTCTCCACCTCCCTCTCCCCATTAAGACATCCCTTAAAACTTACATCTTTGACCAAGCATTTGGTCACCTGCCCTAACCTCTCTTTCTTTGGCTCGTTGACAATTATGTTTGTCTGATAACACTCTTGCAAGTGCCTTACTATGTTTCATTGTGAGAAAGAAGCCAGATGAAGGAAAGTTTTTCTTTCTTGTCTCCTTCTGATCCATGCACCCCTATTTACTGGTGAAATATAGTTTACTCACTCACAAGGATTTCAATTGGCTCTTTTTCTTGCTGGTTCTCTAACATAATTTTTCTACAGTTTCTTAAAATAATAGTTGCTGTTCTCCTCTACAGGCGACAGAAAACTGGAAACTCACAGCACAAAACAACAGAGTGCATTGCCAAAGTGTGGACATGATATATCATAGGCTGGACCTCTCCACAACTCAATATGTGTACGGCTTAGAACATTGGGTACAGGATTCTGTTTGTGAATGAACTATTTAAAATATTGCATAATATTGAATGTAACTTTAGAATACAAAATCATCAATATCTGAAATTTAGCATACCTATATACAGATCAAACATTTTATAATATGTTATTTGACATATTTGTCTAGTCACATTTTCCTACATTATAACATTAGTGGCTACACTTCAATGGTACTTCATTGGCTGTAAAGTGTTTGGGATGCCATGCTGTTGTTAAAGCTGCTATAAAAGTTCAAGGCTTTCTATCTATCTATGTTGCATTACTTCAATTTCACTTCCAATGAAATGCTAGGGAGACAGAGTAATCACCCATATATTCCAGCCCACTCCCAGGCAATTGTCTCAAACTAAGCCAGATTGCTTGCTACCTCTGAGTCATAATTTATCATAAAGCAAATCTTTGACTCCGTATTCTCTCTATCTTAAGCCTTGCCGATCTGCACCCCTGTAACATTCCAAACTCCATGGATGGCATGCTGGTGCAGTGGTTAGCACTTCTGCCTCACAGCACTGAGGACCCAGGTTCGATTCTGGGCCCTGGTCACTGTCCATGTGGAGTTTGCACATTCTCCCCATGTTTTCATGGGTCTCACCCCCACCACCCAAAGATGAGGGGCGCAATTCTCCGCCCCCCATGACGGGTCGGAGAATAGCGGGAGGGCCTTCCTGACATTTTTCCCGACCTCCCGCTATTCTCACCCCCCCCCCCCCCACGCCCGCCCCCCGACACAAATCGCTGCTCGCTGTTTTTTTACGGCGAGCAGCAATTCTCCCCTAGCCGATGGGCCGATTTCCCAGGCCTTTACGGCCGTTTTCACGAACGGCAACACACCTGCTCTCACCGTTCGTGAAAACGGCCGCAAAGTGCCATTCTGGGTAACCATGGCACCGATTGGCACGGCCGCACCACGGCCATGCCAAGGGTGCCATGGGCCCGCGATCGGTGGGCACCGATCATGGGCAGCGGGTCCGAACCCCGTGCACTCTTTGTTCCTCCGCCGCCCCGCTGGATCAGTCCGCGGGGCGGCTGAGGGGCATACCGGCCCACGCATGCGCGGGTTTCACGCATATGTGTGATGACGTCATCCGCGCATGCGTGGGTTGGAGCCGTCCAAACCGCACATGCGCGGCTGACATCATCATGCGCGTCAGCCACCATTAACTTTGGCGTGCGGGCTTAGCGAATTTCGCTAAGCCTGGAATGCCGAGGTTCACGGGGCCCCGCTGCTAGCCCCGACCGGGGAGCAGAATCTGGTCCCGGGAGGGGGCGCGGAGGCTGCCGGGAAACACGGCCGATTTCACGGCAGCCTTCATGACTCTCCGCATTTGCGGAGAATTGCGCCTGAGGAGTCTAGGTTAGATTTAATTGGAGAAAAAAGAATTGGGTACTCTAAATTTAAAAAAAACATTCCAAACCCAACCACTGCCTCACCTGCTGCTCAAAATCTCCTCCGTGCTTTTGTTATTCCAGACTTTACTATTGCAATTTTTTCCTGGCCAGCACACAGCTTCTGCCCTCCAAAGGCTTGATCTAATTGAAAACTCTGCTGCTTGTTTCCAAACCCACACCGTCCCATTTGCCTATCACCCCTATACTACTCAATGACCTGCAGTGGCTCTCAGTTCACCAATGCCTTTCTATCCCTGTAACCTCATCCAGCCGGAAAAACTTTTAAGGACAGTGCATTCCTAAATCTCTGGCCTCTTGTGGATCCTTGATTTCCTTCTCTCCACCTTTCGCAACAGTGCCTGTAACTATTTAGGTCCTGAGCTCTTGAATTCTCTCCTAGACACCACCAGCTCTCTCCCTCTTCCTTTAAAATGCTCTTTGATCAAGCTCCTAGTGACCTGTCATACAGCCTCCCTATATGTTGTCAATTGTCATGCTTCTGTAGCAATTTGAAACATACTGCGAGAAAGGCACTATATAAATGCAAGTTGCAGTTCTGTGCTCAGTAGGCACAACCTGCAATGAAAAACAATTAAAATGTGCTGTAAAAAATATATCAGGCATATTATATATGAAATAAATATCTGCCCCAAAACCAGCTTAAATGTGAAAGTCAATGAGAGGATTCAACTAATGCATGTTCAGGATAAGATCAATTGCATTGCAAATTTCTCATTACAATTTTGTATGTGTCATTTGTAAACTGATTGGAGTTTCCCTTTAAATTAATTACTCAGGAAGAATTGCAGCTGCACAGTAAATGATCCCTTGTAATTTCAGGTCAGTAACTTCAGCACTATTATAAGAAAATTACAGTCCTAGTTTGTTTATAGTTCAGCGTACTGAATCTCTTTGTTTCTTATGGGGGAAAGTGTAAGTTCAGTTACTGAAAAATGCAGTTTATACCCTGTATATCTGATCAAGGACTATGGAATATAAAAGTCAATTTCTATGAACATTGCATCTTTCTCGCTTTCATATCTGGAGGCACTTGCAGATATTCTCCGAATTGTAATTTCAGTTTAAATATGTAATGAGTAAAATTCCAACTGTACATGTATGTAGTTGTGCACTGATTAGGAACCCAAAGGCTCATTGGCAAGGAGGAAAAAGTTGCAGGGGCAATTTGACAGGCTGGCAACAGGGAGGGCGGTAGGGTAACTGTGTAGGGCAAGAGGGGTGCAATCCGAGTATGGGGAGAAGGAGAGCTGCATGCTGGCGCACAGGCTGCGGAGGCAGGCTGCGTCCAGGGAAATATTGAAGACCCGGACTGGGGCTGGGGATGTGGTGTCAGAATCAGGGAAGTTAAATGGGACATTTAGAGAGTATTACCAGGGACTTTATGAGGCAGACCCAGGAGGAGACGAGGGGGACATGGGGTGGTTTCTGGACAAGCTGGAATTTCCCCAGGTGGAGGAAGCAAAGAGGCAGGCATTGGAGGAGCCCCTGGGGCTGAGGGAGGTGCTGGATAGTATCAGGGGTATGAAGTCGGGGAAGGCCCCGGGGCCGAATGGGTACCCGGCAGAATTTTATAAGGAATTTGCAGTGGATCTGGCACCACATCTGTTGGGGACGTTTAATGAAGCACTGGAGAAGGGGGAGTTACAGGAGACGATGAAGCAGGCAGTAATCACACTAATCCCAAAAACAGGGAAGGAACCAGTGGAATGTCGGTCGGATAGACCCTTTTCGCTATTGAACACGGACGTCAAAGTATTGGCTAAGTTGTTGGCGGGAGGATGGAGGATTGTGTCCTGGAGGTGGTTGCAGAAGATTAAACAGGCTTCGTGAAGGGCAGGCAAATCGCGGGGTAATATAAGACGGCTGTTGAATGTGGTGATGAATCCGTCGAGAGCTCTGGTACCGGAGGTGGTGGTGTCCATGGACGCGGAGAAAGCATTTGTTTCGGTGGAGTGGCGGTACTTGTTCGAAGTTTTGGGAAGGTTTGGGTTTGGGCCGAGATTTGTGGCATGGGTGCGGTTGCTGTATGTGGCGCCAAGAGCGAAGGTGAGGACGAATGATATGAGCTCACAAAGTTTTGACTTACACAGGGGTATGAGGCAGGGGTGCCCGCTGTCGCTGCTGCTGTTTGCGCTGGCCGTAGAGCCTTTGGCGATGGCTCTCAGGGGGTCGGCAGAGTGGCGGGGAATAACGAGGGGACAGAGGGAGCATCGGGTGAAGCTCTATGCCGATTACCTATTGCTGTATGTTTCGGATCCGTTGGAGAGTATGGGAAGGATTATGGGCCTGTTGGGGAGGTTTGGAGGGTTCTCGGGATACAAGCTGAATGTAGGGGAAAGCGAGGTATTCCCGGTGAATGAGCTGGCACAGCGGGCTAATTTAGGGGGGGGATGCCATTTACGGTAGCGAGGGATCAGTTTAGGTACTTGGGGATTCAGGTAACGAGGGAATGGACGGGTCTCCATAAGTGGAACTTAACAAAGCTGGTGGAGGAGGCCAGGGAGGATCTTAAGAGGTGGGATACACTGCACTTAATGTTGGCGGGGAGGGTCCAAGTGGTGAAAATGAATATTCTGCCGAGGTTCTTGTTTATCTTTCAGGCTCTCCCGACCTTTATACCAAAGGCCTTTTTTCGGAAAGTGGACACAATCATCTCTGACTCTGTATGGGCGGGGAAGGTGCCGAGGGTGGAGAGGACCCTGCTACAGAGGCAGAGGCAGCAGGGGGGGGTTGGCGTTGCCAAACTTGCTTCATTATTAGGGGCTGGTTTAGCTCACTGAGCTAAATCGCTGGCTTTTAAAGCAGACCAAGCAGGCCAGCAGCACGGTTCGAGTCCCGTACCAGCCTCCCCGGACAGGCGCCGGAATGTGGTGACTAGGGGCTTTTCACAGTAACTTCATTGAAGCCTACTCGTGACAATAAGCGAATTTCATTTCATTCATTTTCATTTCATTTCATTTCATTATTAGGCGGCGAATGTGGATAAGGTGCGGCAGCGGTGGGAAGGAGAAGGGGTAGAGTGGGTTAGGATGGAGGAGGAATCTTGTAAGGGGTCTAGGTTGAGGGCTGTGGTGACGGCAGCATTGCCAATGGCTCCGGGTAGGTATTCAGGGAGACCAGTGGTGCAGTCCACGGTGAAGATATGGAATCAGCTGAGGATGCATTTTAGGGTGGAAGGGATGTCGGTGCTAATGCCACTGTGCGAGAATCAAGGGTTTGAGCCGGGTGGGGGCTGGATCATGTATACAGGAGGTGGAGGGAAGTTGGGCTGGTCACGGTGAGGGATTTGTATTTGGGGAAGGGTTCGACAGTCTGGAGGAGCTAAGGGAGAGGGTAGAGCTGCCTAGGGGTAGTGAGTTCAGGTATCTACAGGTTAGGGACTTTGCACAAAAGGTCTGGAAGGGGTTTCCTAAATTGCCGGGATACACCCTGCTGGAGCGATTGCTGCTTCCTATGTGGAAGGGGAGGGAAGAATTGGGGATATATATAAGTGGCTGGGGGTGTAGGGAGGCGAGCGGGTGGTGAAGATCAAGGAGGAATGGGAAGAGGACTTGGGAATGGAGATCAATTGGGGAGTACAGAGTGACGTACTGCGAAGGGTAAACGGGACCTCCTCTTGTGCATGGATGAGCCAGACACAGTTTAAGGTGGTGCACAGGGTGCATATGACTCAGGTGAGAATGAATGGGTTCTTTCAGGGGGTATCAGATGAGTGTGAGAGGTATGGGCGGGGGCCAGCGAATCATGCGCACATGTTTTGGGTTGTGAAAAATTGGGAAGATTCTGGGCGGGAGTGTTTGCGGCCTTAGCCAGGATAGTGGAGGAGGGAGTGGACCCGGACCCTTTGGTGGCGATATTTGGGTTTCAGAGAAGCCGGAGCTCATGGAGAGGAGGAAGGCCGATGTCTTGGCCTTCGCTCTCTGATTGCACTGCGCCAAATTTTGCTGGAGTGGCGGTCGGCATCGCCACGGGGGTAGCAGCATGGGTGGGTGACCTGTTTGACTTCCTGCGGTTAGAGAAGATAAAGAAGGAGTTAAGGGGCTCAGCAGGGGAGTTTGAGAAAAGGTGGGGGATCTTTGTGACCGTGTTTGAGGAGCAGTTCGTCACGGGGGCGGGTGGGTGATGGAGAGGGGTGAAAAAGGAGAAAAGTCTGTACAAAATGTATAGTTGATTGTTGAGAAGAATGTTTCCCGGGGTGTTTATTTGCTGTAACCTACTTTGAAACAAGTGTGAATAAAATGCGTTTTAAAAAATGGAACCCAAAGGTTCGACACCCATGAGTGAAGATTATGAAATTCAGTTCAGTGAATCTGGAAATTTGAGAGGTAGCATCATAAAATGACCATGAAGGGCAGCAAGGTGGCACAGTGAGTTTGCCCCGCAGCCTCACGGCGCTGAGGTCCCAGGTTCGATCCAGGCTCTGGGTCACTGTCCGTGTGGAGTTTGCACATTCTCCCCGTGTTTGCGTGGGTTTCGCCCCCACAACCCAAAGATGTGCAGAGTAGGTGGATTGGTCATGCTAAATTGCCCTTAATTGGAAAAATGAATTGGGTGCTCTAAATTTATTTTAAAAAAGAAGAAAATGACCATGAATGCAGTGGGATTTTTGTAAATCCTCAACAGGTCCTCTGCTGAAGGAAACATTTGTCCCAAGTTATCTACAAATCAAAATCAAGTTCTTCTGAGAACCTACTTCAACTTTTATTTCCTGGACTTATGATCCATCTAAAAAGTCAATGACAAGGTCTTGCAACGTGTATTCATAAGCAATATCAATCAGACGCTGGAGATCCGAAATAAAAACAGAAATGCTCGAAATACCCATCAGGTCAGGTAGCATCTGTGCAGTGAGAGACAGAGTTAATGTTTCAGGCCACTGACCTTTCATCAGAATTGCCTATCTATAATAATTTAACCCAAATCTTTAAGTGACTATGTAACACATCAAATGTCTTCTGTGCTTGCAATAGTTCTCAGTTAGACTTGGTAAGTAGCTGTTCTCACTTTTATGGTTTAATTTATGCCACAGGTATCTTTATATTAATTTCTTGCCTTATAATATATGTTGATTATTGAAATATGAATTGTAGTACTCCTAAGACAATGTGACAGTTGCTCATGAGGAACACAGCATATTGACAGCTGCTGACTAGAAATAGAATTAGAAAATCATCAAGAAAGAAATATAGTAAATATTGCATATTGCAAAACGAAAACAGGTACAAAGTCATTCTGTAATTCAAATGACATTTGAAAACCATTTTCACTTCATTAATGGTGAAAGCTGGTGATGATAATAAAAATAAAATTGGCACAACTCACTTGTTACACACACTCAAAAAAAATCACTCAAACCAGAATATCTCACTCTTCCCCCTGCACCTCCCCATCTGCTTGGAGATTAAAGTGCAGAACAACAACAATATGTATTTATATAGTACATTTAATGTAGTAAAGGATCCTAAGGCACTTCACAGGAGCTACATCAAACAAAACTGTACACCGAGCCATGCGGGGAGATATTACGACAGGTGACCAAAGCTTGCTCACAAATGGTAACTCATTGTTGGAGATGTCTCTATAAACTGTTAAAGTGCAGATCTAGTGGTTTCTGATATTTTCAAAAATTGCAATCTTCCAGCTCGGTCATATTTGTATTTTATAGCTTCTGACGCGTCTGTTAGAATTGTTGAATGGTTTTGCACATCCAAATTGGTATTGGAGTAGCTTCTGAAACAGATGCAAAAAATTCCTTACATGTTGCACATATAGTGGTATATCAATCGTGGCTCTCTTGCATTTGAGTCACAAGGCTCTGGGTTCAAGTCCCATTTCAGAGCTTCAGTGCAAAAATTAAGGCTGACACGCATGTGCAGCACTGAAGGTGCATTGCACTGTCAGAGCTGCTGTCCTAGGACGCGGCATTAAACCAGCTACCTGCTCAGGTGTATGTAAAGGATCTCGTGGCACTGTTTTGAAGAAGAGCAGGATAATCTTCCCTGGTGTCCTGCCAATATTTACACGTCAATCAGCATCACAAAGGCAGATTATCTGGTCATTATCACGTTGGTGCTTGTGGGAATTGTCAGTGTACACATTGGCTGCCTCATTTCCTTCATCACAACAGTTGCTACACTCCAAAAAGTACTTCATTGGCATGAGGTGCTTTGAGACATCCAGCAGCTGCGAAAAGCATCATAGAAGTGCAAGTCTTTCTTTTTCTTTTTTAAAGTTTATTGCATTTCCTAGTTTCACGGCAACAAAATGGCCCTCCTAGCATTGGTTATTCCTATCACAGAGGTGATGTGGGGATACAAAAACAATCATGATCCAAGTCTTCCATTACATCACACATGAGATATCAAATCATCATTTTCAGAAGAATAATATGATGGATATTTGCAGAAAATACTAGACTCTACAATGGTTCTGACAACATCAGCCTTGTAGCAACTACTTTGAGTTGTACTATAATTTTGGAATTTCACTATGAATCAATCTGAGCTCCTTGATAATATCACAAAACCATCTAGCATATTTCAGGAAGTATCAGATGGGTAACATCAGAACGTGATTAGCTGGAATCGATCATGAGGCCAGGCATCTTAGTAGTCATTGTGTTCTCTGGGAAATGTACACTGAATTCTCTAAGTCCAGTAAACTTAGAAATGGAACCTACTAATGTCTGCTGATGCTTGCGCTTTCAAATGAAAATTCAAATTAATGTAACATCAGTTGCATGGACATGTGATCATTCATACCATGTATATCCAAATCCAACACCCTGGGCTGGATTCTCCGTTTCCCAACACCGATTTCGGGATCAGCGATCGGGCAGGGAATCCCTTTTTTATGACAAACTCAGGGGCAGCGCCTGTTTGAAGCAGGTTTTGCATGCTCCGCCCCCTCTGAAACATCATCGCGCCTCACGCCGCGCGTCACACGCCATTGGGTCAGCCTCAGCACATGATCTGAAGGCCCTCCCCCGATGCTCTTCCCCGATGGGCTGAGTTCACGGCGGCGCAGGGGATGTATGGTCCAAGCCTTGCGGGAACCCGGCATGGCGGCTGCAGACTGTGTCCAGTGTCGCCACAGTTGGGCGGGAGCCGTGCTGCTGGGTGAGGGGGGATCTGCGAGGCTTGGGGGGGCTGGTGGCGGGTGGCGAGGGGGTGTCCAGGGGAAACTATTTGGCAAGTCAGGTCCGTGCACGTCGGTGCCATGTTTTATGGCTGCAAGTTGTTGCCGTGCGCATGTGTGGCCACAGACCCGGCCATTCTCCGGCTGTTTTTTTAGTGGAGGTCGAGAGTTCTATGGCAGCAGTTCGTATCGGTGAGGGGCAGCACCAATGTTTTTCCATGTAAAACGCCACGGATCCTCTGCACTTAGCCTCAGACTCAGAGAATCTGGCCCCTTGTCTCTTGTCTTGTTACCTTACTATACACATTTGCAAACTTCATTCTCTAGCAGTTGAAGAAAAATATCACCAAAAATTCAAGAACCATACAATAAGGATCAAAATTTGATGAGCAATAGAAAGCAAGAATTGGATTATCTTACCTAACTACATAACTTTCTTCTATCACATGGCTGAACATGCATTATCCTCTATGTAAAACTATCATATGAGCCAGCTGATCATATATTATCAGCAGTGGTTGTTTATAAATAAACTTTAAAAGGGTGCCTTTGTAATGAACATCCTTTCATCACATCTATTCTATTGGAAACCCAGCTAGAAACAACTTTTTTTCTTAAACCAAACATATGTTCCCTATCTTTACTTCTCTCCTTAAAAGGTGCCGTTGCCCTTCTCTGAGTACAATCCCATATCCTTGTTACATCCATATCAAGAATCAATCCAATTCCCATTTGAATGCTGCAACTGAGTCTGTATTGTTGCACTAGGTGGCAGTCTATTCCATGACTGCTCGGAAAGTTTTTTTTCAAATATTATGTTTAGTTCTTGATTTTTTAAATTTAGAATTTGCTCTGATGGTTCTTCTATCCTTCTTCATTGTTCCTCTATCCTTCTTCATCCACTTAATCATTTGCTTCATCATATTAAAATCCTGGCTCACGTCCCAGTTAGATGTTTTCCAAGCTTGGAATTGTTTCCCAATGACCAAAAATCTAAAACTATATGAGTTTCCCAATAGCTTGGCAACTAAAATGCATTGCAAGATGTGACGTTGACCACAAGAAGGTCTCAGAATTGATCCCTGCTCTGAGCTAAAATAACTTATTTCAGTTAGGACAGATGTTGTGCACTTGTAATCATCCTTGGTGACTCTGAGATAGAAAGGGGGGGGAATCAATTTATACTCCTACTCCTGAAACATTTACATGCATGGAGCTTATGCAAGAACAGGTTGAATTCTAATCTTCTTTGGCAAATAACCTCTTTGACACTAAATGTCCAGACACACATGAATAGTAGGTGCTTGGTTACAATACTTTGATTAAAGCAGAAATAAAAACTGAAATATTAGAAAAATTCATCAGCTATGGCAGCATCTGTGTGGAGAGAAACAGAGTTAACCCTGTGAGTCCGTACAGATTTCCAGCACGCGCAGTATTTTACTTTCAGATTCAGCCTGTCTGCAATCTTGGAGTCACACGTGTTCTCTTTTTAAAATAAATTTAGAGTACCCAATTCTTTTTATTTCCAATTAAGAGGTAATTTAGCGTGGCCAATCCATGCACATCTTTTGGGTTGTGGGGGTATGCCCCACACAGACACAGGGAGAATGTGCAAACTCCACACGGACAGTGACCCAGGGAAGGGATCAAACCCGGGTCCTCAGCGCCGTGAGGCAGTAGTGCTAATCACTGCATCACCCTGCCGCCCTGGAGTCGCACTTGATCTCGAGTTGAACTTCTGACTTCATATTCCCATCATCGTCAAGATCGCATATTTACAACTCCATAGCATCGCTCGATTTCACCCCCCTCCCAGCTTACCTGCTGTTGAAATCCTCAATCATACCTTTGTGAACTCCTGACACAAGCATTCCAATCCACTCCTGCCCTGCCTCCTACATTCTACCTTCTGTAAAGGTGAGGACATCCAAAACTCTGCTGCCCATGTCTTAACTCACAGAAAACCCTGATGACTACCATCCCTCTGCTAGCTGACCAACATTGCCTCCCAGTCATGCAAAGCTTCATTTTAGAATTCATGTCTGTTTTTAAATCCTGACATGGCCTCACCCTTCCCTATCTCTGTAAACCCCTCCAGCCCCACAACCCTCTGACATTTCTGTGCTCCTCTAATTCTGGTCTCCTGTGCACCCCTTGTTTTAATTGGACCATGACCATAGATTCGGAGCAGGAGTAAGCCATTTGGTCCATCAAGTCTGCTCCACCATTCAATAAGATCATGACTGGTTTCTCCACCATTGGTAACCATGCCTTCAATTGCCTAGGCCTCAGGCACAGAAATTCCCTCCCTAAAACTCTCTGCCTCTCTAGCTCACTTTCTTCATTTAAGATGTTCCTTAAAACCTACCTCTTTGATCAAGCGTTTAGTCATCTGGCATAACATTTCATTTTGTGGCTCAGTGTAGTGTCATACTTCATTTCAGAATACTCCTGTGAAGCCTCTTGGGGCATTTTTGTTATGTTAAAGATGCTATATAAATATAAGTTCTTGTTGGTGTTGATACAGAAAAAACGCAACAGTACAGCCACAGGTTAAACAGAAGCAATAAACATTTGAATTGTGTACGTGTAAATATTGGTAACATCACAGCACTTCAATCTCACAATTTACCTGATATTATATATGGAAAAGAGTGAGAAAATGTATTTTGCTTTGCAACACTATTTAATATATTTCTATATAAAATGTGGCATCTAATGCTTGTTTGGTCCAACATGCCACACTATTTGTGCTGAGCTTCAAAAGTCATATTTCAGTCATCAAGCCTTAGATTCTGTGTTCACAAAGAAATTCCAGTAAGTTACAACTCATGTTGTAGTGGAAGTGGTGGAAAACAGGTAGATAAATGTACAGAGAGAAACTAATCAGCATATAGAAAAGGAAATGGACTTTATCTCGGCTGATGGCAAAGAAAATATGTAATTTATATTTATTTCTTGTCTTTAATGTAATCAAATGTCCCAGAGAACTTCACATGAGCATGATGAGGCAGAATCCAACACTGAACCAAAGGAGATGTCAGGGGCAGAACTTTCCCGTACCAGCCTCCCCGGACAGGCGCCGGAATGTGGCGACTAGGGGCTTTTCACAGTAACTTCATTGAAGCCTACTCGTGACAATAAGCGATTTTCATTTTCATTTCATTTCCCTCAAAGTGGCAACTTGTCAGGTTCTGACTAAAAACTGGTGCGTTTCTCTCCAGAGAAACAGGCAGGCATTCCAACAAGACCTTTGCAACATCACAGCCACTTTTTTGCCATTTTTTTAGAAATGGGATTTGGTGGCCAGCGCAGTGGTGCAGCGATTAGCATTGCTGCCTCATGGTCAGAGGACCCGGGTTCGATCACAGCCCTGGGTCACTGTCCGTGTGAGGTTTGCACATTCTCTCCCTGTTTGCGTGGGTCTCACCCCCACATCCCAACAATGTGCAGGGAAGTTGGATTGGCCACACTAAATTGTCCCTTAATTGGGAAAAAAGAGAATTGGGTACTCTAAATTTATTTTTAAAAAACAAATGGGATTTGGTGCAGTTGTTGTGAAGGACGAGACCTAAAAATGGCAGCAAGCCCAGCTCCACAAAGATGGACTGATGCGACCATCAATTCACTTGAGACATGAGTAGAAGTAAACCGTGGCTTTAATCAACTTAGAACAGTGCCTGCCTGTGACTGAACCAATACTGAGAACCGCCTACAGGTCGGCTGCTCTTTATACCTCCCTTCAAGGGGAGGAGCAATGGGCGGAGCCCATACATGCCCCAACATGTTCCCCTATGGATAATGCCATACAATGGCCCATAGGAGAAGCCCACAAGGGCAACAGCATAGCACAGATACAAATACATGGGCAACAGCACAGATACAAATGCACTGGTGGATTATTGGTATAACACATTCACCACATTCACCCCTGTTAAAAAAAGTCCGGCAGGGGTGACGGGTTCATAAGTTCAGCCGGTCCGGTGCACGGATTGTGCGCTGTGATCGCTGAAGCTCTGGCGTTGTTGCTGGCCCGGGTGTCGAACTCGTCCGTGCTGGCATCGGTAGTGAGGGTGCCGGTGCGGGTACAGACGTGGACTCCGGGAACATCTCTTCTGGAGCTTCATTTCTGTGGATCGGTGAAGAGGGGATGGCGGGCGGGAGGGAGCGCGGGAGCCATAAGGGGCAGGGCGCTGGTCATGGTAGGTTGGGCGGGATATGGTGGAGGGGCGGTGGTGGTGATGGTGGAACCGCCAGGCGCCAGGTCCCGGAGGCAGACCGTATCCTGTCGGCCATCGGGGTGTTCGATATAAGCGTACTGGGGGTTGGAATGTAGGAGCTGGACCCTCTCTACCAGAGGATCGGACTTATGGCTCCTGACATGCTTTCTGGGTATGACTGGGCCCGGTGTCTTCAGCCAGGATGGAAGCGAGGCCCCTGAGGTGGATCTCCTAGGGAAAACAAATAGGCGGTCATGAGGGGTCTTGTTTGTGGCCGTGCAAAGTAGGGACCTAATAGAGTGGAGCGCATCGGGGAGGACCTCCTGCCAGTGAGAAAGTGGGAGATACCTGGACTGCAGGGTCAGTAGGACGGTCTTCCAGACCGTCGCGTTCTCCCTCTCCACCTGCCCGTTTCCCCTGGGGTTATAACTGGTAGCCCTGCTTGAGGTGATGCCCTTACTGAGCAGGTACTGACGCAGTTCGTTGCTCATGAACGACGAGTCCCGGTCACTGTGGACATAAGTCCCGGTCACTGTGGACATAATTGGGGAAACCAAACAGGGTGAAACCAAATAGGGCTTTAATGACGGTGGACGTGGTCATGTCGGGGCAAGGGATTGCAAAGGGGAAGGGGGAGAACTCATCAATAATATTGAGGAAATATGTATTGCGGTCATTGGAGAGGAGGGGCCCTTTGAAATTGATACTGAGGCGCTCAAAGGGCCAGAATGCTTTTACCAGGTGGGCCTTATCTGGTCGATAGAAGTGCGGTTTAGACTCCGCACAGATCTGGCAGTCCCTGGTCATGGCTCTAACCTCCTCGGTGGAGGTTGGGCAGGTTGCGGGCCTTGATATAGTGGATAAGCCGGGTGACCCCAGGGTGGCAGAGGTCATCGTGGATAGCCTGTCATCGGTCATCTTGCGCACTGGCGCATGTGCCGCAGGACAGGGCATCTGGGGGCTCGTTGATCTTCCCAGGACGATACACTATATCGTAATTATAGGTGGAGAGTTCGACCCTCCACCTCAAGATCTTATCGTTCTTGATTTTGCCCCACTGCATATTGTCGAACATGAAGGCGAACGATCGTTGGTCGGTGATGAGGGTAAACCTCCTACCAGCGAGGTAGTGCCTCCAGTGCCATACAGCTTCCACATTGGCTTGGGCCTCCTTCTCGACTGAGGAGTGCCGAATTTCGGAGGTGGTGAGGGTGCACGAAAAAAACGCTACTGGTCTGCCTGCTTGATTGAGGGTAGTGGCAAGAGCGACCTCTGACTTGTCCACCGCGCGCCTCGCGGCTTTGACGATGTCCGCTTTGATGCAGCTGAAGGCCTGGCGGGCCTCAGTTGCCAGTGGGAAGATGGTGGCCTTGATTAGTGGGTGGGCTTTATCCGCATAGTTGGGGACCCACTGGGCATAATATGAAAAGAACCCGAGGCACTTCTTCAAGGCCTTGGGGCAGTGGGGGAGGGGAAGTTGCAGGAGGGGGCGGATACGGTCAGTGTCGGGTCCTAGAACCCCGTTTTCCACGACGTAGCTGAGGATGGCTAGTCTGGTTGTGCGGAAAACGCATTTCTCCTTGTTGTAAGTGAGGTTTAGAGTTTGGGCAGTTTGGGGAAATCTGTGGAGGTTGGCGTTGTGGTCCTGCTGATCATGGCCGCAGATGGTGACATTGTCCAAGTACGGAAATGTGGCCTGCAGACCGTACCGGTCCACCATTCGGTCCATTGTTCTTTGGAACACTGAAACCCCGTTCGTGACGCCAAAGGGGAGCAGGAGGAAGTGGAAAAGGCGGCCGTCTGCCTCAAAAGCCGTGTAGTGGCGGTCCTCCGGGAGGATTGGGAGCTGGTGGTATGCAGACTTCAGATCCACCGCGGAGAACACCTGGTAGTGTGCGATTTGGTCTGCAATCCGGGAAAGTGGGTACGCATCGAGTTTATGGTTTGGCTGTAATCTACAACCATCCGATTCTTTTTCCGGTCTTGACGACCACCACCTGAGCTCTCCAGGGGCTATTTCTGGCCTGGCTGACTCCCTCCCGCAAGAGTCGCTGAACCTCGGACCTGATAAAAGTCCTGTCCTGTATGCTATACCGCCTGCTTCTGGTGGCGACTGGTTTGCAGTCAGCGGTGAGGTGTGCGAAGAGTAGGGGAGGGTCAACTTTTAGGGTCACGAGGCTGCATATGGTGAGTGGGGGTAGGGGCCCCCCGAACTTCAGGGTTAGGCTCCTGAGGTTGCATTGGAATCTAGTCCCAATAGGAGAGGAGTGCAGAGGTCTGGGAGCACATACAATTTAAAATTGGCGTACTCGGCGCCCTGTATTGCTAGGGTTGCGGTAGTGCACCCCTGGATTTGCACCGAGTGCGACCCAGGGGCGAGGGAGATGGTTTGGTGCGCCAGGAAAATTGTGAGCAAGCAGCGTCTTACCATGTTCGGATGAATGAAGCTCTCTGTGCTCCCGGAGTCGAAAAGGCAAGGTGTCTCGTGCCCATTTACCCGGACGGTCATCATAGAGCTCCGGAGGTGCTTGGGTCATGACTGGTCCAGGGTGACCCCGCTGAGTTGTGGGTAGTCGGCGTGGTCGGAGGTGCTGGGGAGGCTCCGCGGTGGCTGCTCTTGTTGATCGTACGCGTCAAGCGGCGTAGCACATGGCGGCCAAAATGGCAGCCCCTTGGTCGAGCGTGGCGGGCGGTGAGGAAGATGGCATCCAAGATGGCGACCCCCATGGATTGCATGTGGCCGGCCACGTGGGGGAGGATGGCAAAGATGGTGGCCCCTGTGAGTTCCACGTGCTGTGAGGGCTGGAAGATGGCTGCCCCCACGGATCGCACGAGTCAGATGACGTGTCTGCAGGGGGCGGAGTCGGCAGACATGCTGCCACACTGCGGACTCTGCGGGCCTGTGAGTCTGAGGATCGTGCCTGTGAGTTAGAGTTCTTGGATCTGGCCAGGCAAACTTAGGAGAAATGTCCTTTTCTCCCGCAGCTGCTGCAGTTCGCGTTACGAACTGGGCAGTGCTGCCGGGGTTGTTGGGACTGGCTGCAGAAATAGCAGGGTAGCCCCCCCATGATGGGCGGGTGGCCACGCGGCACAGGCCTGGGGTAGTCTTTGGGCAGGGGTCCACGAGGGGGACGCGTGGTCAGCCGGGAATGCGTTAAGGCTCTGGAATACTACTTCCAGAGAGGAGGCTAACTTTACTATCTGATCCAGGTCCAGGGCCCCCTTTTCGAGTCGGCGCTGTCTCACATAGTTGGACCGAACTCCCGCCACGTAGACGTCGCGGACGGCGAGTTCCATATGTGAGTGGCTGTAATGGCCTGGTAGATGCAGCTGCATGCGAGGACTTTGAGGTAGCGTAGGTAGTCTTCTAGCGATTCCCCAGGACACTGGCGGCGAGTGGTGAGGATGTGTCGCGCGTAGACCTCGTTCACGGGCCGTACATCGAGGCATTCGAGCATCGCAAGGGGGTCTGCGTAGGAAGAGGCCCCGTCGAGTTGAACAGAGATTTGATGGCTCACCCGTGCATGGAGGAGACTCAGCTTCTGTTCGTCGGTGATGGAAGGTGTGGAGAAGGCTGCGAGATAGGGCTTGAAGCAGCGGAGACAGTGCGAAAAAATGTATTTCGCCTCCGTGGCCTGCGGATCGAGTTCCAGTCGGTCAGGTTTGAGGGCCGATTAAGTTGATTAAATTGATGCGACCATCAATTCACTCGAGACATGAGTAGAAGTAAACCGTGGCTTTAATCAACTTAGAACAGTGCCTGCCTGCGACTGAACCAATACTGAGAACCGCCTACACGTCGACTGCTCTTTATACCTCCCTTCAAGGGAGGAGCCATGGGTGGAGCCCATACATGCCCCAACATGTTCCCCTATGGATAATGCCATACAAAGGCCCATAGAAGTCCACAAGGGCAACAGCATAGCACAGATACAAATACAAGGGCAACAGCACAGATACAAAACACTGGTGGATTATTGGTATAATACATTCACCACATGGACACACTTTTTTAAAGGCCACCCCTATCTCAAAATGAAGTTAACGAACCCCCACCCTCTACCACAGACATCAGAACCCCCACCCCCACCATCAATGATCGGCAGCATTAGCACCCTTCTCTAAGGATTGCAGGGACCAAGCACTCCCTCCCCGCTCAGGATTATTGGTATCAACCCCCCCCCCCCCCCATAGGATCACCTGCATCAAGCATCGGGTCCCTCCCAATGGGCCTCCTTATAGGCCAAACTCTTTCAGACCCGACCCCTGGCGGTGCACTGTCAGGGTGGCAGGTGACAATGCCAGGGCAATGCCCTACCAGTTCCCTGACCATCCAGAGACTACATTGGCCTTGGAGCCCCCAATCTGGGTATCACGACCAATAATGATGCCTGCCAGTATTATGTCACGCCAGTGGGTGGGAACATCTGACATTCCTGGAAGATTCGACATTAAGCTTATTTTAAATATTTGAATATATCAAAATGTATAGTAATCAGGTTCATGCCCTTGCTGGGCAAAGAACCTGATTACATTGCTGGCACGGGGGTGGGGAATATCTCATTCTGAGATCTACCTTTCGTAAATCCGGTTATGGCCTCTCCTGAGAGTTTCCAGCCATAACGAGATTTGCACCAGGAGATATAAGGGCCGGAAAATCACCCCCAGGATATGTGGCCAAAAGCGTGTTCAAACTGCCAGGTTTTAAGGAATGTCCTAAGTAGGTGGAGACCTGGAGAAGTTTAGGGAATGAATTGCACTGTAGATTCTATGAGTATCTGTCTATGAGAATTCCAGAGTTTGGGATTGAGTCAGCTGAAGGCACAGATGCTGATGGTGGAGTGAGGGAAGTATATATATTTTAAATTTAGAGTACCCAATTCATTTTTTCCAATTAAGGGGCAATTTAGCGTGGCCAATCCACCTAGCCTGCACATCTTTGGGTTGTGGGGGCAAAGCCCAGGCAAACACGGGGAGAATGTGCAAACTCCACACGAACAGTGACCCAGAGCTGGGATCGAACCTGGGACCTTGGCGCTGTGAAGCAACAGGGCGAACCCACTGCGCCACCGTGCTGCCCGAGTGAGGGAAATATGAGATGGAGAAGAGTCCAGAGTTGGAGGAATACATACAGCGAGGAGTAGAGTAGGGGGAAGGTTCAAGATTACGCAGCTATTAAAATCATTTGTGTGCCTGCGTGGGCCCCTTACAAGGAGCTGCTTTCATCTCCCCCAACAGTTTTTGGGCTTTTTGGAATCTCCAGTTTTGGAAGTTCAGACTCCCAACCCTGGCCTGAGTCTAGAATGGGAATCTCTTCGATTGGATTCGTTAGATATGCTTGTTGGAACTAGACAGAAATGTCTGTTGTAATCATATGACTGTTTTCAACAGAAAGCTGGCGAGGAGGTACATCTGACTTAAGTAGCTCCTGATTATATCTCCTTTGTACCAGCAGCTCTGTAATATCCAGAGAGGACCCCCACCCCCAAAAGAGCCCAGTGTGAATGCCCAACCTAGTCTGCGACCTCACATATCTCAGTGCCTTCCGACCTTTGATCTCTTCGCACATCAGAGATGGACTCGGAGTGCACCAGAATGGTACTGGGGCTGCTCCGCAAATTATGCACGGAAATTAATTCTTGTCTCTGGGATTTATTCATCGCTCTTCAGCAGGACAACACTATCTAGCTTTTCCATGAAGGTATGAAAGGTGTTGAGCTGTTTCTAACAGCAACTCTTCCAAACTTACTTCCAAATTCTTTCATGGTGAATGAACCCCTCCCTCACATTCACAGTCAGTTCCATTTCCTTGCAACAGTGTAACAGCCGTCTCAGTATCAGCAGTGCCACAAGTGATCTGTTTGTAAAGAATAAAATTACTAACATTTGGAATTCACAATCCACAGTTATGATTGTCACCATGCTTTCCCCATTCCCCACTAATGTATCTTAGGCTGAAGTTATAGTACTCTGTTTGCAACAATGTAAAGTGTTTTGACGGCTTCTTGATATGAAAGTGGCTCCTCTGCACTGAGGTTAATAATCTAATTCCCAAAGACGTCTGACCTTGGGTAACTATCTGTGTGGAGTTTGCATGTTGTCCTCATGTCTGCGTGGGTTTCCTCCAGGTGTTCGGTTTCCTCCCACATCCCAAAGACGTGCAGTTTAGGTGGATTGATCATTCTAAATTGCCCCTTAGTGTCCAAAGGTTAGGTGGGATTATGGGGGTAGGGCAGGGAACTGGGCCCAGGTGGGGTGCTCTTTTACAGTGTCGGTGCAGACTTCATAGGCTGAATGGCCTCCTTCTGCACTGTGGGAATTCTATGATTCCATGTCATGAGAAGTGCCGTTATGATGACAGTCTTTCAACATCACAAAGGGACCTCTTCTTCACAACAATAAGAATGGCTGTATAACTCAGGCCAGAGTAAGGTCGCCATCTGACTCCATTCTGATGCTCGATCAGAGAGAGCCTACCAAACATTGCCTTGAATTTGGCACTGGCTAGAATATAATGCAAATATGCTATTGAGCTGGGATTGAAAAGTATTGAGATGGTCGAGTGAGCCTCTTTTATGTATTCAAGTTGAGGATATTTTGTGTTTGTTTGTTTGCTCCCAGGTTATTCCTAAAACATTCAGAATGTACAGACAGGAGAAAATCTTCATCTCTGCATGATACCTTCCGAAGGGGGTCAGTTAGCTCAGTTAGGTCGGGTAGCTTCAGAGAGGGAGCTGAAATGAAGTTGTCCTTCACAACAAAATCTGTCTTTCCCTTTTGAACTGAGAGTTTGGTTTCTAATTATAGAAATTTCATGATGCAGAAAGATGCCAACAGCACAGGACCAATTCCCGTACTGGCTGAGGTTACGCTTCTCAACCTTGTCCCTCGCCTGAGGTGTGGTGACCCTCAGGTTAAATCACCACATGTAAGCTCTCTCTCAAAAGGGGAGAGCAGCCTATGGTGACGTTCATTTCATTTCTTATCTTCTGGTATCGAGTGTAAGGGCGGCATGGTGGCACAGCAATTACCACTGTTGCATCACAGTGCCGGGAACCCGGGTCCAATTCTGGCCTTGGGTGGCTTTCTGTGTAGAGTTTGCATTTTCTTTCCGTGTCTGCGTGGGTTTCCTCCGGGTGCTCCAGTTTCCTGCCATAGTCCAAAGATGTGCAGGTTAGGTGCGGTTACGAGGATAGGGTGGAGAATGGGCTTGGTAGAATGCTCTTTCAGAGGGTTGATGCATTCTGGATGGGCCAAATGGCCTCCTTCTGCACTGTAGGGATTCTGTTCTATGGTAATTATCAGCCCACAGGATGAATTGGGTGTTTCTAGTTGTAATTCACACTTTGGCCCAACTAATTTCAGTCCAGTACCAGCTGTCAACAGTGGGCAGGAGTCTTGTCACAAAGGAAGTAGGTTGTGGGCTAAAGTATCTTCCAGAGCCTGGAGCATAAATTTTATGCTGAGTCCTCTAATGGAGTTCTGAGGATGTGCTATACTGTGAAAGATTATGGGCTGGATTCTCCCTTTCAGAAACAAAGCGTTGACTCTGGGACTTAATCGGTGGAATTCTCGACAACTAAATTGGCACCAGTCCTGGAGAAATTCATGATCCGTTAATGGGCGAGCAGCAGTGTCACGTGGAACACAAGCAATTCCAATGAAAAACGTCTGATTCTCCGAGGCCCACACACACTCATCCCAGCCAACAAGATGGCAGCACGGCGAGCGGCACCCAGGTTTGTGGACGCAGAGCTCGTGACCCTGCTGCCCGACGTGGCAGAGAGGTGGACCACCCTGTTTACCGGGGTGGGAAGAAGGCTGCCACTGACTGCCGTACACCGGGCCTGGGCTCAAGCGGCAGATGCCGTGAGTGCCGTGATCTCCCCCGCCAGGACCGGACAGCAGTGCATGAAGAAGCTGCACAATCTCCCCATGGGAGCCAGGGTGAGTATCCAGCACCATGCCCCTTGCACCAAGTCCCATCTTACACCCGTGCCCTCCCCTAACCCGGCGGGCGACCAAACCCCTCCCACCTGCAGAATCACCTAGACATCGGGCCAGTGAGGCCCGAAACGTAAACAACAATTAGGTTGGCATGGGTGCAGGGCACAGGATAGCATTAGGGGTTAGTGCTTTGTTCAAAATAAACACCTGAACACAAAAGTTTCAAACTGTCTCAGTGCTCTTTCAGAAGGGTATGAGGGATGGGCTGGACAGGGCAAAGCTGGCTGCAGAGGCAGCGCTGGGGGAGGATGGGAGATGGGCAAATGTTAGAGGTGGGCAAAGGACCAGGAGCCAGAGGTCGGACAATGCACATCTCCCCGGTACTCCACCCCTCCCACTCCCTCTCAACCCCAAACCCCCCGCACTGCATCCCACCTCTGCCACCCTAAAGGTTTGGTGGGACCGTGTGATAGATTGGCCAGCTCGCATGTAGGGATCACCCAGGTGAACGGTGGAAAGTGCTACCATGGCAGGAGTCAGACATGTCAAACAACGTGGAGCACCAGAGCTCATCACAGAGCAGGTCATCATGATCCTCCATCCCGTGGATCAGACCTGCTGTTACTGCTAACCCGGGAATGCACCCCATAGTGAGGCAGGTAGGAATCACAGAGGGTGCTGCGGAGCGGGGTAGGGGGCGGAGGGGGTTCTGCACGGAGGGTGGTCATGGAGGGGCCGGTCAGCCAGGAGGGGGGGGGAGTTTGGAGGTGTTGGGTGGCAGCATGTTTGTGATGTTGACCAGGCCTCCTAGTCGGTGAATGAGGGGGGGGGGGGGGGGGGTGATTAGAGCACCCTGTCCATGCATCCGCGGACCCCATGTCTCGCCCTTCCCCATATCCTCCTTGTCAGACGAGGCCAGTCATTCATCCTCCTTCTCCAGCATGTCGCCCCTCTGCTGCGCGATATTGTGGTGATGCAGATGTGGGCGACTCTCCTATACTGGAGGGCCCCTCAAGAACGGTCCAGGCCCTTGGCCCGCATCTTCAGGATGCCGATGAACCACTTGATCACGCCCCTGGTCACTGTATGTGTATCCTTAAAGCAGATCTCTGCATCGGTCTGTGGCCATGGTAGCCATGGCCGCAGCTTGTCAACCATGAGCCAACCCTCACCTGAGGGTGCGCCTGGAAGGTGTCAGCAACTGATGAGTGTGCCAGGATGAAGGCGTCGTACACACTGCCCGGATATTGGGCAGAGACGAGCATGATGTGCAGTTCATGGCCACACACCAACTGTACATTCATTGAACGGAACCCCTTTCAGTTTTTGAAAAGGGGCCTGTCATGCGCCGGTGCCCGTAGGGCGACATGCATCCCATTGATACCCCCTGGATCTGGGGCATCCCAGCGATGGCAGCAAACCCCACTGCCCAGGCATCCTGGTGGGTTCGGTCCACATTGAAGTTCATGGGCTGGATTCTCCATTTCAGCGGCTAAGTGCTGGCTGAAACGGAGACTCTCCGGGTGTGTTATGACGCCAAAATCAGGAATCGGTGAAGGGCTTGCAGTGGCGCCGGGTACAACTCCTGGCTCCCTGTGGTGAACCACTGTGTGCACCTGTATTAGAGGATGTACGGTAGGACCTGCACTACAGGTTCGCCGGTAGCCCCTGCCGGCTAACTCCGCCCACAAGGAGCCGTATAAATATGCGTGTCCTTATCCTGATCAGCCATTTCGCCAGCTGCAGTAGGAGGCCAAGCATCTGACTGTAATAAAGCCACAGTTGTACTAATCTGAATCTTTCGTGCAATTGATCGTGCATCAATTTATTACAGTCAGATTTTTCTACATTATGGATATCAGGATCAAACCAGATCGCCTGCAGCTGGATCCGCACTCGCCTGATGCCAGAAAGGACTTTAATCACTGGCTGGCTTGTTTTGAGGCCTACATCAACGCTGCGACCCCCGCGCCGACGGAAACTCAGAAGATCCAAGTTCTATACTCCAGGTTGAGCTCCAGTGTGTTCCCATTGATCCAGGACGCCCCGAGTTACACGGAAGCGATGGCACTCCTAAAAGAGAACTACGCTCAGAAGACAAACACACTCTTCGCCAGGCACGTATTCGCCACTCGCGCTCAACTACCTGGTGAGTCTATTGAAGACTTCTGCCGGGCTCTTATCCCACTCGTACGGGACTGTGACTGTCAGGCTGTCACCGCCACTGAACATTCCAATCTCCTCATGCGTGACGCATTCGTAACGGTGATTGCGTCGGACCCCATCCGACAACAACTACTGGAAGGAGCCACACTCGATCTAACGGAGACGAAAACTTTAGCACTCTCCATGACGGTCGCATCTCGAAATTTCCAAGCCTACCCCGCTTGCCGCGCAGCCCACCCCTCCTGCCCCTCCTGGACCCCGCAAACGACCGCCCCGGCTGGGGCCCCTCCTAATCAATACACCTGCGCCGCGCACCCTGGGGGTCCCCGCTGCTACTTCTGCGGTCAGCAGAAGCACCCACGCCAATGCTGCCCAGCCCGCACTGCCACTTGCAAATCCTGCGGTAAAAAGCCATTTCGCAGCTGTGTGCCAGGCCCGCACAGTCGCTGCTATCGCGTCTGCAATCGCCCCCTCCCCCCTGCCGAACACACAATGGGCGCCGCCATCTTCTCCCCCCCGGGGCCACGTGCGACCAATGGGCGCCGCCATCTTCTCCCCCCAGGTCCACGTGCGGCCCGTGGGCGCCGCCGTCTTGCCCCCCCCCCCCCCCACAACGTGCGCGCCATCTTGTTCCCAACAGGTCCTCCGGACGCCGCCATTTTGTCTTCCTCGTGGGACTGGAATGCTGGATCCGGGTCGCCGACGCTCCCCATCTGAATCCTCGGACGACCACCCGCAGCTCGCCTCGATGACACTGGTCCAGTCCCATCCTCACAAACTGGCCACCGCTTCGACGACAGTGAAAATCAACAGTCACGCGACCTCTTGCCTGCTGGACTCCGGGAGCACCGAGAGCTTCATTCACCCAGACACGGTAAGGCACTGCTCACTCGCGGTCCACCCCGCCAACCAACGGATCTCCCTGGCCTCCGGATCCCACTCTGTCTCACTCTGAGGGTTCTGTGTGGTCAATCTCAATGTCCAGGGCGTAGAATTCAGCGGTTTCCGCCTCTAAATCTTCCCCAACCTCTGCGCTGCACTATTGCTGGGTCTGGATTTTCAGTGTAATCTCCAGAGCCTCACCCTCAAATCCGGCGGGCCCCTATCTCCACTCACCGTTTGCGGCCTCACGCCCCTCAAGGTTGACCCCCCCTCCCTCTTTGCCAATCTAACTGCGGATTGCAAGCCCGTCGCCACCAGGAGCTGACGGTACAGCACCCAGGACAAGGCCTTCATCAGGTCCGAAGTCCAGCGGCTGCTTCGGGAGGGTATTATCGAGGCCAGCAATAGCCCCTGGAGAGCCCAAGTGGTAGTGGTTAAAACTGGGGAGAAACACAGAATGGTCGTGGACTACAGCCAGACCATCAATCGGTACACGCAGCTCGATACTGGACCAGTCCCGTCCCGTGACTCGGTACCCCCTCCCACGCATATCTGATATGGTCAATCAGATTGCACAGTACCGGGTCTTCTCAACAATTGACCTAAAATCCGCCTACCACCAGCTCCCCATCCGTAAATCGGACCGTCCATACACTGCCTTCGAGGTGGACGGTCGGCTCTATCAATTTCTTAGGGTTCCCTTCGGCATCACTATCGGGGTCTCGGTCTTCCAAAGGGAGATGGACCGAATGGTCGACCGGTACGGTCTGCGGGCCATGTTTCCATACCTGGACAACGTCACCATCTGTGGCCATGACCAGCAGGACCATGACGCCAGCCTCTCTAAATTTCTCCGCACCACCACTCTCCTCAATCTTACATACAACAAGGAGAAGTGTGTGTTCCGCACGACCCGTCTAGCCATCCTCGGCTATGTAGTCCAAAACGGACTCCTGCGGCCCGATCCCGACCACATGCACCCCCTCATGGAGCTCCCCCTCCCTCACTGCCCCAAGGCCCTCAAACGCTGCCTTGGGTTCTTCTCCTACTATGCCCAGTGGGTCCCAAACTACGCGGACAAGGCCCGCCCACTCATACAGTCCACCCAATTTCCCCTCACGGCCGAGGCACAACATGCATTCGCCCGTATTAGAGCAGACATAGCCAAGGCCGTGATGCACGCAGTAGATGAGACACTCCTCTTCAAAGTAGAAAGCGACGTTTCAGATGTCGCCCTCGCCGCCACTCTAAACCAGGTAGGCAGACCCGTGGCATTCTTTTCCCGCACCCTTCATGCCTCTGAAATTCGGCACTCATCCATTGAAAAAGAGGCCCAGGCTATCGTTGAAGCTGCGCGGCATTGGAGGCATTACCTGGCCGGCAGGAGATTCACTCTCCTCACTGACCAACGGTCGGTAGCTTTCATGTTCAACAACACGCAGCGGGGCAAGATCTTGTATCGCCCTGGCAAGCTCAACAAGCCCCCGGACGCCCTCCCCCAAGGTACATGTGCCAGCGCACAAGTAGACCAACTCCGGGCCCTGCACGACAGCCTTTGTCACCTCGGGGTCACTTGTACCACCTCGTCAAAGCCCGCAATCTGCCCTACTCCGTCAAGGACGTACGGACAGCCACCAGAGACTGCCAGGTCTGTGCGGAGTGCAAGCCTCACTTCTACCAGCCATCCCGCCCCTTTGAACGTCTCAGCATGGGTTTCAAAGGGCCCCTCCCCTCCACAGACCACAACGCATATCCTCAGTGTGGTCGATGAATCCTCCAGGTTCCCCTTCGCCATCCCATACCTCGATATGACGTCTGCCACCGTCATCAAGGCCCTCAACACCATCTTCGCTCTGTTCGGTTTCCCCGACTATCTCCACAGTGACAGGGGATCCTCATTCATGAGTGATGAGCTGCGTCAGTTCCTGCTCAGCAGGGGTATCGCCTCCAGCAGGACGACCAGCTACAACCCCCGGGGAAACGGGCAGGTATAGAGGGAGAACGGGGTGGTTTGGAGGGCCGTCCAGCTGGCCCTACGGTCCAGAAACCTCCCAGCCTCTCGCTGGCAGGAGGTCCTCCCTGATGCACTACACTCCATACGGTCTCTACTGTGCACCGCCACAAATAACACACCCCATGAACGTGTTTTTACCTTCCCCAGGAAATCCACATCCGGGGTGTCGCTCCCGACTTGGCTCGCAGCTCCAGGACCGGTCCTTCTACGTAGGCATGTCCGACTCACAAGGCGGACCCCTTGGTGGACAGGGTACACTTGCTCCACGCCAACCCCCAGTATGCCTATGTGGAGTTCCCCGACGGCCTCCAGGATACTGTCTCCCTCAGGGACCTGGCACCGTCAGGTTCCACTCCCACACACTTCCCCACCCACGCGCCACCCTCCCCTCCCCCGGCGCTCCTAACATTAGCCCTACCAGGTCCATCCCTCCTTCCCCTGCCCACACTAGAGGATGATGAAGATTTTGGCACGCTCCCGGAGTCATCCGACTACTGGCCAGCACCAACACCGCCAGCACCGTCGTCGGCGATGCCAGCACCGACATCGCCACCACCGTTACGTACCTCCCAGCGAACCGTCAAACCGCCGGACCGACTTAACCTCTGACGGGCACCAGACTACCAAAATGGACATATTTGTTTCACCTCCCCACTGTAAATTATTTGTAAATCTGCATATAGTTCCACGCCACCCCCGCCGGACTCATTTTTAACAGGGGATGAATGTGGTGAATGTGTATTAGAGGATGTACGGTAGGACCTGCACTACAGGTTCGCTGGTAGCCCCGGCCGGCTAGCTCCACCCACAAGGAGCCGTATAAATATGCATGTCCTTCTCCTGATCAGCCATTTCGCCAGCTGCAGTAGGAGGCCACGCATCTGACTGTAATAAAGCCACAGTTGTACCAATCTGAGTCTTTTGTGCAATTGATCTGCATCACTCCCGCGCCAAAAGGGGCCAGAGAATGGCCAGGTCCGTGGCCGCGCATGCGCATGGCGACAACTGCAGCGCTCGCGCCATCCAACATGGCGCCAGCCGTGCGTGGACCCGACCTGCCAAATACAGCCCCACAGGTCACCCCCCAGCCACTACCACCAGTCCCCCCAGCCCTTGCGGAAGCCCCCCCGCCCGGCGGCATTGCTCCCGGCCAACTTTGGCGGCGCTGTACACAGTGCGCGGCTGCAAGGCCGGGTTCCCGACCGCTCAGACCACATGACAACCGTGTGGTCGGAAACTCGGCCCCTCGGAGGCAGGGCAACGGCGGAGGGCCTTCCGATGACACGCCAACACCGTTTCAACGGTGTGTGGTGCGCGGTGCGATGTTGCCATGTCAGAGGGGGCAGGGACTGAAAAACTGGCATCAAACCGGCGGTGCCCCCAATTTGGGCGTCGGAAGGGATTCTCAGTCCGATCGCCAATTACGATATCGGCGCCAGGCATGGAGAATCCTGCTCGATATATTGTACCAACCACACATATAAGACTTCCGTGGTGGCACGGATGCATCTGTGCACCGAGGTCTGCAAGTTCCCAAACAGATCCCCGCTCAGCGCCTTGAAGGACCCTGTGGTGTACAGGTTCAGGGCGACCATCACCTTGACAGACACCGGGAATGGGTGTTCTCACCCATACCCCTGCATTTCCATGTGTGCCATTGGTTGGGTGGAGGGGGTGGTTGGAGTGGTGGGGTGGGGGCACCCATATGGACAGAGTCACTCTGCGCAACCACTGGTCACAGTGGGATGTCAGAGGAGTGCACAGGAAGATGGCTGCCTTGCAGACCGCAGCAATGGTGGTTCGTGCCTGGATACCCCGGTCCTGGAGAGTCACCCTGGTCACCCCCACTACCTCAGCAGCCAGGGCACCTGCTCCACAATTTGTAAAACCACAAGTGAACCACGTCATCGGTAATTCCTCTTAGTGGAGGTGGAGCATCGTGGGAGCCCCAGAGAATACTTGGTCAGGTCCGTTAATGATATGCCAACAGCGTTTACTGTACATTTGTAGTAGAATGCATTCTAACTGCTGTCGAGGCACCAGAGCACGGTATTCTGTCAGGCCCCCAGCGCCGGCCATGATTTTCAGCTGACACGTGATTCTCCACCCAATTGTATTTCACCATTCCCATGTCGCTGGATGGAGAATCCCGCCATGATTCCTTTGATTGAAACGCTAATCTCAGGTCCAGTCGGCCCCGTAAAGATCCCGTGGTGCCATTTTGAAGTAGACGAGGGGAGTTACATTCAGCATCCTGTCCAGTGTTTATCCACCAACTATCTCCACAATGATCATATTATGTGGTCATTATCTTATTGCGATTCGCAAAGTAGTTGACTTGACTACTACATTACAGTAATGATCACACTTCTAAATGACTTCATTGGTTGTAAAGTGTTTTGTGATATCTGGAGGTCATGAGAGGTACAACATAAATGCAAGTTCCTTCTATCTTTCCACCATTGTGTTTACTTGGTCTCGACCATGGTTTCATTTTTTTTTTTTATAAATTTAGATTACCCAATTATTTTTTCCAATTAAGGGGCAATTTAGCGTGGCCAATCCACCCACTCTGCACATTTTTGGGTTGTGGGGGTGAAACCCACGCAGACACGGGGAGAATGTGCAAACTCCACACAGACAGTGACCCAGAGCCGGGATCGAACCTGGGACCTCAGCGCCGTGAGGCGGTTGTGCTAACCACTTGGCCACCGTGCTGCCCCGACCATGGTTTCATGGTCACATTTAGACCTTCAATTCCAGATTTTTGTTGAATTCAAATTCCACCAGCTGCCTGGTGGGAATCAATTGGAGGTCCCCAAAGCATTAACCTGGGTCTGACGGATCACTAGCCCAGTGACAATACCACTACACCACTGCCTACTCTGAAGTATTTACAGCATTTTCTGATCTTACTTTTTTACACAAAGACCTGTCTAAAACTGAGCCGGGATTCTCCCTTCTGGGACTAAGTCCCCACGCCGGCGGGAAAAATCAGATCCCTCGAGGACCGACAACGCATACTCACCTGTCAGGTCCCGCCGGTGCATGAGTTGAGTGATTCACGCCGGTGGGACTGGCCAAAAATGGACGGCCGCTCGGCTCATCGGGGCCTGGAAAATTGCCAGGGGGAATGCTGCCAACGGCCCGCGACCGGAGTGGCGGGAATCCCGTCGCTGCCCAAAAAACGGCGCCGGGGATTCTCCAACCCAGCGCGGGGTCGAAGAATTCCGCCCTCCTGGTGCCTGAAGCACAATTGCAATCTACTATGCCAACAACTGAGAATAGAGGAGGAATGTCTATTACTCTCCCATAAAACTAAATTACGTAAATGAGCTTCTAACTATTGTGATAAAGAATAACAAAATAAAACTACTGCAGTACTAAGCGTGTCTTCCAAAACAATTTACTTAGGTCAGAAAGTTATGTGATGTTTATGAAATGGCCTCATGCTATCTGAGTCTGTGAAAAGTCTGAATGCCAAAACAGCAACAGGAATTAATAACTTCCACCCACTAAAATTGCTCAACCTATTGAAGGCATTGATAGGTTAGAAAGGAAATAACTAAGATGTCCATCATGGCCCCCACCTGCGGCAACCACAATTTCCCCCCAGTCATGCTAGACACCACCTTCAAGAGATGGAGATGAGATGGGAGCACACAAACGGTCTGGGATTTCTACGTAGGGCATAGACTGGCGACACTGGACGAACTGACGGAGAAGTGGGGACGACCCACAGGACAGGAAATGAGGCACCTGCATATAAAACTCTTCCTCTGCAAAGACAGTAGGGTACCCTGTGACCTCAGAAAACACACTATTGGAGGACCTGATAGGCTCAAGCAGCACAGAAGGGGGACTGTGTAGGAGATTTTACGGACAGTTACTGGACAGAGCTCGAACACCACTGGACGAGACCAGATGGAAATTGGAGGATGAACTGGGGACAGAGGTGTGGTGGGGACTCTGGATCGAAGCACTGAATAGGGCCAACTCCACCTCTTCCTGCACAAGGATAAGTCTAATGGAGCACAAAGGGGTGCACAGAGTGCATCTGACCAGAACCCAGAGGTGGAGGACAAATGTGAGCGGTGCCAGAGGGGCCCAGCCAAACACAACCACATGTTTTGGGCTTGTCCCAAGCTTGCTGGGTTCTGGACAGTCTTCGCCGAGGCAATGTCCAAGGTTCTCGGGTAAGCGTGAAACCATGCCCGATAGTGGCAATCTTCAGGGTATCTGAGAAGCCAGAGCTACACATGGGGAAGAGGACCAATGCCTTTGCTTTCACTTCCATAATTGCACGCCAGAGAATCCTGCTCGGCTGGCGATCAGCAGCACCGCCCACAGCTACAGACTGGCTCGCTGACCTTTTGGAATTTCTCCACCTGGAGAAGGTTAAGTACGCCACCCGAGGGACCGAGAAAGGCTTCCTAGATGCATGGGGGCAGTTCGTCAGTCTGTTCCAAAATCTGTTTGAGGCCAGCAACAAGGAGTGAGATGAAAACGGGAGCGATGGGAAGCAAAAGAGGAAGGACAAGGGGAAAACAAAGACTGGGGGGGAGCCAAAGGAATGCGCAATCTGGGGGAAGGGAGGGGGGAGGAGGAGAAAGAGGAAAGGCTGGAAAGACACAAAAAGGGAACAATGTGGGAGGGAGGGGACACCCCCCCACCCCCCCCAACCGATCACAAGGCAAACACAGCTGAAGTCGACGGGGGGGGGGGGGGATAAAAGAGGGGGGGAGGGAAAGGGGGAGAGCACAAGGGGTTGAGGGGGGGCAGGGAGGGGTGGGAGAGGGGTGAGGCGGATGGGACCACAGGCCGAGCCAGAGGGCAGCAAAATGTACATAAAGTAAATTAAGGGAAGGGCAGAATATGCCTTTCTGTATAATACAATAAATTAATGCGGCAAAAAATGTATATAACTGTTGATAAATGTGGAAACTGCCAATAAAAAGATTTTTTAAAAAAAGGTTAGAAAGGAACACCTGCATTTATATAATTCCCTTCACAATCTCAGGACATTGCAAAGAAGTATAGTCACTGTTGTAATGCAGGAAACATGACCGTTAATTTTGCCTTTAGGAATGTTAGAACGGAGAAGATATGCTAAGATCAAGAAATCCCTGCATCAGAATTTCATATAATTCAGACTCAATGTCAATTTCATTATAAAATGAAAGTTTATATTTTAAGTTGATTTGTAATAATACAGCAGGGTCATATAAACAGCAATGAGATAGATGACAAGGTAGTCTAGCAGTGATGCTTGTAAAGGGATAAATATTGACCAAGACAAAGGATAAACTTCTGTTGCTCGTCTTTGAAATAGTGCAATGGGTTATTTCGCACCTACCAGAAACATTAGGCAAGACCTTGTTTTAGCAGCATCTTTGATTCAGCATGCATTCCTAAGTACTGTTCTGAAGTATCAGTCTAGAAGTTTTACTCTGGAGAGGACTTGAACTTACACCCTCCTGACCCATAGAGGAGAGTACACCGTGATGTCATGAGGCATAGAGGGAATTAAAAATACCACAGCTAGATATGGTACCTAAACTGGTTTTATTGTTTCATTAAATCCTCCCTGTCTTTTGTTCAATGTGTGATGACAAATCATCAATCTCATAATCTAGAATTTAAATGTGGTAATTTAAAAGCCTGTGGAAAAATCCTGCGGCAGGGAGGCATTTGTTAACTGTCATGCAATCCCATGTATAGTGCCTATTTTACGAAATGACAAATGTCAAGGAGGGAACAAAAGGCAACTACATTTATATACCAGGTTCAGGGTGACATTGTGTAACTGTCTTGTACTTGCCTGATAGCCATCTATTATTACACTGTGTATAAAATGCTATTGGACTAGAGCCACTTACTTCTGCATCTCTTGCTGTGAGCTTGTCACCAGGCAGCTGTGTGAGGAAGAGGGCAATTGTGTTTAGTTCTATTACCCCGCCATACACCCACTTAAAGATCTATCTCGAATGGAGGTGAATTAGCTGACAAAACAGAAAAAATATATTTAAGTACATTATTGCTCATCAGGCTGTCATTTCAGACATTGCAGCTCAATGATTGTCTTTTCTTGTTGCCATAACCCCAAAGGAATTCCAATGATGTGGGCAATAGCATTACAATGGATTCTACTGCATTTGGTTCACCATTAGCCACATTTCGCAAAACATATTAGTGCACAAAGTGGCTCCAGATTCCTGAGAATCATTTTCCGTTGAATAACATTAAATCCCATTTTGAAAACATGCACTTTCTAAGGGATCTGCCTCACTTTGTGATAAGGCTGGAATAACTGAAGTATCTCTGGGGGTGATTGAAAATATGATCAATAAGTGTTACTATTGTACACTGGAGTGTTTTCTTGTTGTAGCCCAGTGTTCAAAAGGTTAACACAACTGTCACAGCATTCTGATCAGTTCACAAAATCATTGAATGGTTACAGCACGGAGGAGGCCATTCAGCCCATCATATATGTGCTGTTTCATTGCAAGAGCAATTCAACTACTGTGATAATTGGAAGCTGTTAAGAATTTTGGATTATTAATGTAGTGGGCAGTTTAAGGGTTAAAACTTGGGGTTAGAATTTGTTTTAAAAGGATTTTGTTTTGCACCTTGGAAACGGTAGGTGAAATGGACAAGAAATGTGTTTATCAGTCTTGGCTAATGCATAGCGGTTTGTCTGGGGAAGTCCCTGGGGAGTTAATGTGCTTTTGCAGCCTGCAGAGATAATGGGCAGGATTCTTCGGTCCGCCAACTGTGTGTTCCTCAGCAGCGCATCCTTGCCAACAGCAGGATTCTTTGTTCCCACCACCTGCCAATGGGATTTCCCATTGTGGCCAACCATGTTGCTGCGAAACCCACGGGTGTGGGGGCACTATAGTTGGAATGGGCAATTCCTCCAGCAGAGAATCCGCCCAATGTGTTTTGCAGCTTGGGGAGATTCGGTAATTAATTCATTTATTTATTGCTATAAAGTTAGAGTACCTAATTATTTTTATCCAATTAAGGGGCAATTTAATGTGACTAATCTATCTAACCTGCACATCTTTGGGTTGCGGGGGGGGGGGGGGGGGGGGGGGGGGCGGGGGGGGGGGGGGGGGGGAGTGAGATCCATGCAGATACAGGGAGAATGTGCAAACTCCACACAGACAGCGACCTGGGGCCGAGGTTGAACCCAGGTCCTCACCGCCATGAGGCAGCAGTGCTAACCACTGCGCCGCCATGCTATCCTGATTCTGTAAGTTCTGGGTGGTGCTTAGAAACTCAGACAGCCAGAGAGTTTGGTGCAACTTTGAGAGAGAGAGGGGCTGAGTTCCAATCTGCCTGACTCTGAATTCACAATCCTTTCCAAATAGGAGACTTTAAAAAGAAGATTAATAATATTTTTTTTAACTAATTAGAGTACCCAATTCATTTTTTCCAATTAAGGGGAAATTTAGCGTGTTCAATCCACCTAGCCTGCACATCTTTGTCTTGTGGGGACAAAACCCATGCAAACATGGGAGAATGTGCAAACTCCACGCGGACAGTGACCCAGAGCCAGGATCAAACCTGGGACCTCGGCGCTGTGAGGCAGCACTGCTAACCACTACGCACCGTGCTGCCCAGAGTAATAATATTTTAAAGGCAGAGCAGTCTTGGCAGAAGACAAGTAAAAGGCTGAAACAACCCAGATGAAGCAGTTATTTGAAGGCATTCAGCCAGAGCCTGAAAGGGTTCTAGCCAGAGCCAGAATCTGTTCTGTACCACATGTAAAACTCTATGCCATGCTAATTTTAAGATAAGTTGAGGGTTGTATGTTTCTTTTCTTATTGTTTAATTGGAAATTGTGTAGCAGTGTTAAGGGGTAATTGTAACTGTTCTTTTGGGTGCAAAGTAAAAAAGTTTAGCATTTCAGTTTTCTTTCAGCAATACCAAAGCCCGATTTGTAATGCAATCATACATAGAAACATATAGAAAACATCGAAGCAGGAGGAGGCCAATTGGCTCTTCGAGCCAGCTCCGTCATTCATTATGATCATAGCTGATCATCAAGTTTAATATCCTGATCCCACCTTCCCCACCCTGCCCTGATATCCCTTGATTCCTTTAGCCCTAAGAGCTATATCTAATTCCTTCTTGAAATTGCACAACGTTTTGGCCTCAAATCACTTCTGGAGCAAATCATTCTTTCCGCACAGTATTAAATTAAACTAAAATATTGGGGTTTCGGTCCACTACCCTAGCCACCATTGGGGTCTGGTCTGGGATTGTAATATTACTGCCATTCCCATGCCTTTGCCCTGTAGCTAAGCAAATTTTCCCTTTTCATATACTGATTCAATTTTCTTTTGAAAGCCTTGATTAGTTCTGCCTCAAATATACTCTCAGTCAATGCTTTATTCACCATGCTCTCAAACTGCCCTGCAACCTTCAATGACATATGCCCCTGTACCCCCTTTAGAATTGTACCTTTTATTTGATATTGCTTCCCACTGTTATTCCATCCAAAATGAATCATTTTACCTTTCCTGCAATAACTTTCATTGGCCACTTGTCCACCAATTGTACCAACTTGTCTAAGTTGGGGCAGCATGGTAGCATTGTGGATAGCACAATTGCTTCACAGCTCCAGGGTCCCAGGTTCGATTCCAGCTTGGGTCACTGTCTGTGCGGAGTCTGCACATCCTCCCCGTGTGTGCGTGGATTTCCTCCGGGTGCTCCGGTTTCCTCTCACAGTCCAAAAGATGTGCGGGTTAGGTGGATTGGCCATGATAAATTGCCCTTAGTGTCCAAAATTGCCCTTAGTGTTGGGTGGGGTTACTGGGTTATGGGGATAGGGTGGAGGTGTTGACCTTGGGTAGGGTGCTCTTTCCAAGAGCCGGTGCAGACTCGATGGGCCGAATGGCCTCCTTCTGCACTGTAAATTCTATGATAATCTATAAGTCCTTACTACCCTCCTCAGAGTTCACATTACTTCCAAGTTTTAATGTTATGACATCCTCCTGCTACTGTTGCTTGCTTGATGTGTTAATAAAGATCATTAACCGATCGTAAGTCAGACATAAGTTCATTTTCATCAGTGACAATTAACTGCTGGCCAATTTCAAATCTGGCATTTTAGTATATTTGGCTGCTACCATTTGAAATTACACAAACGTGTAACTAGTCTCCACAAGTGATTGCTTGCTGCAAGCTATCTTCATTCACATCTTTCTGTGCTTTCAGCACTGTAACCCCCTTCTCAGGGCTGTTCTGAAACAAATGTTGTCTATTTTCACATAGGCTGATTATCACCCTCCCTGAGTTGTTCCATTTGAATATAGAGCTTTGAAAACACAACTTAAAATATAAACTTTTATTTCATAATAGATTCGATATTGAGTCTGAATTGTATGAAATTCTAATACAGGGATTTCCTGATCTAAGTATATCTCTTCCATTCTAACATTTCTAATTCAGTTAAGTGATGCAGTTAATCCTACAAGCCTCCATGGAATAAGATGCATATAATTTGCAACACAGAAATGGATCATTCTGGCCAACAGGTCTATTTGGTGTTTGTGCTCCACACCATCCTCCTCTCATTCAGTATTGACTGTATTGGCATATATTTCATCCGTTTTCCCTCAAGTATATATCCACCTTCCCCTTCAATGCATCTATGCTATTCATAGATAGCAAGTTTCATATTCTCACCAATCTTTGAGTAAAAATCCTTTTTCCTGAATTCCATATTGGGTTAATTAGTGACTATCTAGTGACTATGGCCTCTAGTTTTGGTCACACACAAAAGTGGAAACATCTCCTCTATCCCTAACCTCTGGTGCTTCTTCATAATTTTAAAGGGCTCTATCAGACAGCCGCTCAGTCTTCTCACTAGAAAAGAGTTCCGGCCTGTTCAGGCTTTAGTCTAGTTACCCACAAAAGGATTCCATTGAATCCCTACTGTGCAGAAGGAGGTCCGTAAAGTCTGCACCGACCCACTGAAAGAACGCTCTACCTAGGTCTAATTCTGCGTCCTATCCCCGCAACCCCACCTAACCTGCACATCTTTAGATACTAAAGAGCAATTTAGCATGGCCAATCCACCTAACCTGCACATCTTTAGATACTAAGGAGCAATTTAGCATGGCCAATCCACCTAACCTGCACATCTTTGGACTTTGGACCTCAACCAGGCAATCGCATCCGTGTCCCTGGTGGTGTAACTGCTGTGCCACAAAACCACCACTCCCAGTTCTGGGATGACTTTGTAATTTTTGTTTTGCACTTTCTATACCATTTCCCACTGCTTCTATTTGTTTTTTTTACATGAAGTGTGTGGTGTGTGTTGTGTAATATGAAGTGTGTTGTGGGTGTTGTGTAATATGAAGTGTGTGGTGTGTGTTGTGTAATACTGTATGAAGTGTGTGTTGTGTAATATGAAGTGTGTGGTGCATTGTGTAATATGAAGTGTGTGGTGCGCTGTGTAATATGAAGTGTGTGGTGCGCTGTGTAATATGAAGTGTGTGGTGCGCTGTGTAATATGTGGCAGGACAAGCAAGGCAAGGGAACACATGACAAAAGGCAGGACACTGGGACGCACTGAGGATCAGAGAGAGGAACCTTGGTGTGCATGTATACCACTCCCTAAGGTAACAGAGCAAGTGGATAAAGTGATTAAGAAGGTATTTGGTATACTTGCCTTTAGTAGCCGAGGCAAAGAGTTTAAGAGCAGGAAGGTTTTCCCCTTGGTGGAGGGATCAATGACCAGGGGCCTAGAGTTAAGATAAGGGGCAGGAGGTTTAGAGGTGATGTGAGGAAAAACCTTTTCACCGGGGAGTGGGGGGGGGGGGGGGGGGGGGGGGGGGGGGAGAACTCGCTGCCTGAAAGGGTGGAGGAGGCAGAGACCCTCATAACATTTAAGGAGTATACAAAGCTGTGGGCCAAGTGCTGGAAAATGTGATTAAAATAGTTTGGTGGCTGTTCTTGTCCGGTGCTGATGCAATGGACTGAATGGCCTTTTCTGTGCTGTAGACATTTATGACTATTGCATTCACCAACACTTCCCTGCATATTTGCTTTGACCACAACACGATTTCTAAACAATCAGTCCAGAATAAAAGCAGAGTACTCCTGATGCTGGAAGCCCGGAATAAAAAGAAGTGCTGGAAAAACTTAGCAGGCCTATTAGCATCTGTGGAGAGGGAAATTGTGTTAATGTTTTGAGTCAAACATGACTCTCCATCAGAAGAAAGTGAAGAGGCAGGGTCATGCTGGACACAAAACGTTAGCTGTTTCTCTCTCCACAGATGCTACCAGAGCTGCTGAGTTTTTCCAGCACTTTTTGCTTTTACAATCAGTCTCAAATGTTCCTCGCATAGAAGTTCAGAAAAACTGAGTTTATTTAATCTCCTTGATTTGGTGTTCACAGCTTCAGTTAGTTTTTGGCTCTATTTCCAGCCCTGGCTGTCAATGTATAGGAACCAAAAGGAAGCAGAATATATTTGCCCCCAGCTGCATATAGGAATGCTGAATCTAATGTAGCTCCAGGTAAAAACCCAGTCCAAAAGGATGTTAAAACTTTTCTTCCAATCCAACCAGCATTTCAAGTTGCATATTGTTTACGTAAACTTTCAAAAATCGAGAGAAAGTAACAGAATATTCTTAAGGACGGAGTACTGTTACTTTTTGCTCTTCATTGTTGAGCATGAACCCTCTCCTGTTGGACATATCAGCATGAGGAGGACATCAAATGAAGTCCAAAACATTCTTCAGCTGACCTGAGGTCAATAGTACATTGATTTGTTTGCTCTCCAGGTTGGTGCTTTGGCAATGGCGCATTCACAACAGTTACAGCAACGTTAATATGATGACTATGTTGCTGGAGCTAACCTCAGAGGTTGGCAGTTCAAATCCTCCCATGTTGAGTGGTGAAGTTGGATTTTCTCAACCTGACCTCCCAGCTGGTCATTTTTCCAGGTGATCTGAAGGCCAGGCACAAACAATGCCCTCATTAGCTGTTTGTTAAAATAATGTACTACTTGGTTCTAGTTACAATAAATATGGTGTCAATTGAGCCTCACATTTCCATTAGACACATTCCATTCTTGTACTACTCTCTACCTCGCCTACAGCCCCTTGTACACAAGGAAAGTAAACCATATCAACTCTCTGCCTTATTTTGATATTGACGATACTAACAGGGTGATGGAGATTAGGAAAGCCTCCTGCATTGGATGTGAACTAAAATATTGGTCCTGGAATCTATAACGGACGTTTCAGGTGCATGACGGTGTGGGGGGAACAGTCCAGATGTGTGCAACAGTAAAACAATAGAACTGAATATACCCACCTGTGTAATGTTATTGATTATCGTATTCTATACAAGGGTTAGCCTCAGTAACCCGGTTCTGGACTGGGAAATATCGGACAGGTGAATAAACCATTGCATGGATAGATACAGCTCGAAAGAACCTTGATCTAGACAGAGATACATGACTTCGCAATTAGTTCACCCGTGCAGGCTGATACTGTATGGGGTTGACAGGGAGTGGGGGCGGAGTGTGTGTGTGTGTGGGGGGGGGGGGGGGGGGTGTAAAAGCTATCTTATCAATTAACGCCGTAAAATATGCAAAGTTATTTGCCTTAAATGTATAATCAGGATGGATGGTTGATTCTGCGTCACGTTCTGAACGACCTGCTTGTAATATTTGCGTTGAGTTGGTGCCTTGTCAACTAACAGCTTGCCAAACATGCTAACTCCTTCTCCCTCGCTTTCTCTCCTGACACAGAAATGACAAATGTGCCGCTTTATCCATACAATTTATTTCATTATTGTTTCCAGCACCAAGAATTATAATCAATCACAAGCAAGTCCACTTGGCAGGTGTCAATCTTGGTATATATATATATATATTTTTGGGTCTCCGTCTATATTTAATCCAATTACAAGGGTCAAGGAGTAAGTGCAAATCCCCTTGTTACAGCTCAGTTGTTATTCCCGATTTCTGGTAAAAGTTAAAAATGATCAGATGTGAGTTCGGGAGCAACAATTTGTGATGTGAACGTACAGGGAGCGGTGCCATTCATTAAACAGGTGCCCGTTACTTGTTAATGGAATATTTATGAGTGTTTATGTGTAAATGAATCATCTTGTTATTTCCTAGAGGAGAGGGAGGCTTTAATGATGGAGGCTGTGTCTCGGCTCACTGCGCTTTCCACTACAATTGTAGATCGAACTCAGCCCTTGTCACGTCGAGAAACAGTGAATCTATAACATACAGGACGTGCCTGTCGACATACAGCAAATTGCATTCAATCAGCCCCGGGGAATTCAGCTAATGCTTCAGCCCAAAAAAGCGGCATGGGGAGGGCAGGGGGAACAGATCAGAGACTGTGGGCTGGTTGAGTTTTTAAAAAAATGTGCAGACAAATAACCAGACTGCCACGTGAAACGAAGTTTGGAGATGTTAACCTTCAGAAACAACTCCCCTCCAAACAAAAAACATCTGAAGGAAAAATATAGGCATGCAGATAGTATGTGGGAATGAATCATGCGATTTCCCATATTTAAATGTGAGCGTGGGAACCTGAATGAATGTCTCAACACAAATGAACAGGACATCCTGGACATGGATGTGATTCTATTTCGCCACTTGATGTTTGTTTAGAGCGCCCTTGTCGATTGGATTGACAGATGTCAGTCATTTGGCAATAGCCTGTCAGTGTCTGGTTACTAAAGGGAATCAACTAACTCTGCAAGAGCTCATGCAGAACGGCATCAGACTGTTAGCCAGACCAGCAGCATTACGATATCGGAGGGCCGACACTTCACATCTGAACTTAGATTTGACTGAGATTGTCTAAGTGACGCAAAACAACCTTGCCTTTTGCAAATACATGTCCGAACAACGTGCACTTGATTTACGCACACGAACAGCTAGCTCAAGCGTCGGTACCTGGCGCTTGTTGTTTATTAAATGGAGAGGACACGATAAACGGCAACATTTAAATCTCACTCCAGCGCTGGTCTACTTCCATGTCCCAACTTCAAACATTTCAACAGATAATGCAAAGAGGTGGGAACTCTGCGGGGCAATTGAGAGCAGTGTTTTGTAACCGGGCACCGGGTTTTAACACCTATTAAATCTCTGCTCCTCTTCCACAGCACGTTAACTCACACACATGTCTTCAAAATCACAAGTTGCTATCAAACCAAGTATTCCCCGATTTCTGCCCCATATGCTGAAGTGGCAATAAACAAGTGTTTTATTTTGTGAAGCCACGGGAATAAATTCCAATATTCAGAATCTTTGCAAAATGACGGGGTGGGGGGGGGGGGGGGTTAGTGAGAGTGGAGAGCGGCGGTCACAAGGCGATTAACGGTGAATGCAGATCGAGCTCTTTACGGTGAAGCTTGTCCCAATTAAGCCGATATCACAAATTGGAGTGAATGGGGGGGCAGGGTCATTTCAGGATTGATTCATTCGATTCTCCCCATTTTTGCTTTCGTTACTTTTCACTGGAGGAGCGACGCGACACAGTGAGTGCAGTGATTCTCACTGTTGCTTTCTGTGGCTCTGCTGTCACTGATCAAGCCTGGCATCGCCCCTCTGTTTAAAATGCTCCACGGACAGGCAAAAGAAAGCAGGTGGACTTAAACAAACAGTTACTTTTTTTGCAGTTTCGCTTTGCAAAATCAATAAATGCGCAAAACAAAACGAGTCAGGCCCCTGTAACCACAAAATCAACTTAAACAGAGGTCCGCCCCGATCTCTTTCTCCGTTAGGTGAAGCGGGATCTTTGGGCTTTCCAGGTCCACGGAGAAATCGTGATCTTGCTCGGACACCTATTACTGTTGCTCAGGATCTACATCGAGTTAACATCACTGACTAATGCACTATCTGTGTAGCACCAAAGGGGGTTCAAGAATGCTCAAGGCAGTGTGGGAGAGTGGAGTCAAACTTAGGGACCGGGATGCCGGTCGCTTGATGTGTGTGTGTGTGTGGGGGGGGGGGGGGGGGGGGTGGCAGATACACAACACAGATCACTGTGCTGATACAGTGAAATATTATTCGCAGATTAACGGTTCTTTTATTTCGTTCCGTGTTGGCATCGATGCTGCAGTTTGCCAAGGTGCAATAACACTATATCTTAAAATGGATTTAGTCTACTTTACCTCATCCGGCGACCACTTGCTTCCAAATTTCGTTGCTCCCCAAGTCATATCTTTTGGCACAATTCCACGTTTTTTTCCCCCAGTCAATCCCAGAAAATTGAATAAAGGAACAACAATAACAAAAAAACACCTTCTGTATCTGTGTCCAACCCACTCAACACGGTTTAGCCTTTTTGTTTTTGCAATGAATTTTAGTGTGCGTGGGCCAGGTTCATGATGTTATTTAAACTGCGTGAATAGGCAGGTTAATTATTTAAATTTCTAAGGGGAGTCCTGCACCTCATGTTCAGAATGCCATCATTAAAAGAGACAGCGGTTCTTTTATTCCCCCTGACCTGAACGCAGGAATCAAGTAGATGGTCACATTCAGAAAGGGGCATATTGCAAAAGTCATTTTTCATTTTCTCGAAGTCACCCAATGAATCAGAACATTGATGACTTACTAGAGGTATTTTGCCATGTTCATTGTTTTTAACAGCAAGTGGAAATTTGCGATATTTGAATGCATAGGCTTTTTAAAATGCACTTTAAAAGAGCAACATTGAGCCACCTTGCAGACTGCAAATATAATAAAGAATCAGTTTACTTGTCAGTACAGTAGCACCAGGTAAAGGCACTTAAAACATGGAAAAGGCATCTTAAACTCGATGCCTATTTACTGCAGTATTGGGCATGTTTTGCCAGCTAAGGTGCTAACTTCTACATAATTATGTGAACCTCCACAACAAGCCCAGCGGTTACATACATAACGAACATCTTTCAAGAGATGCTATAGAATCAATGACATTTAATTGTGTCGAAATACTCCACACTTGTAATACAGTTTTGATGCTGCCATGTAAATTTCCACCCGACATAGCACACTGTTCATTGTGCCCACCGGGACTGTGAAGTGTACAATGGGGTTCTGACTTGACAAATTTTATTCCCACCGTAAAGCGACGTACAAGAATTGCATCGTTTATGGACCAAATATGTCAGAATATAATTGTTTATTTTACCGGGTAAAAGCGTTTTGTTTACTTTGTGACTCAGTATACTGTAAGGAACTTATTAAAACAATCACAGCAGCCACCAATAGCTGGGCGGTTATTTGCTATAAAGAACTTTTAATATATAAAGTAACAACAGAATTGACGCTGCAAATTCCACAGTCACAATATTTCTGCCATTTCGGTTTGGATAAAGGTCCTAATAGCATCTGAGGCAGCTAAAGATCAGGTCAGGCACGTAACTGCAGTCTCTCACTACTGTCATCTTAACTAAAAACTGACCCCGGCTGTATCTACTGCTTTCTTTCCAAGTGCAATCACATTGCAGGACTTTTGGCACACGTACATACAAAAAAACCCAGATGTAACAGCCTCATGTTTGGAACACTGCATTAGCAATCAGTTAGCATCCGCTCCCTCTGACACCTATCCACTGTTACAACAAAAAATAAACTCATCAAATGCTCATGATGCAGGCCGTTTAAACAATCTTTGCGCTCTGGCGACGGGTCTGGCGGCACAGATTGGTTCACGGATGATCTCCTTTTGGAGAGTTGCGCGGCTGGAAGAGAGCAAAGTAACACCTGGCTCTGTTTTAGCTGCGCTCGCCTTTGCTGAGAGACAGATGAGGGGCCGCGGCGACCTTTCCAGCACTTCCTTGGAGAACCCTGGCCGGTTGCACGGTTTCAGAGCGCTCAACCTATAATAGCAACGGCTTGAATCATTAGCGAAACACCTTTTCCTGACAGTTCTATTTTTTTTAAACATCCGCTCACTTCCTGCCCATACCTGCCAACATATTGTTCCACAAAACCCCACAGTGGGTGCAAACACCATTGCTCCTGTTTCCTATCTAATATTATCAACACACATTTATTTCAAACAACCATTGCCTCAGTTATGCCGAATGAAAAAATGACAAGTGTATATCCTACCTTTAATTAAAAAACGTGGGCATGCGTGGACTTCTTACAGTTGAATTTAGAACAATGAACATTCTCGCCTCACTATAGCAGAACACTGCAATTGGTTATTTGACACATATATATGTGTATTTTAAAAATCAGGAACCGAATATGCTTTCACAATAAGTTGCCAAATGGATCAGATTTGTGTTTTAGTCCTTCAACTTCCACAGTGAACCCCCGACTCGCTGGGACAGTGCAACATGCGTGAAGATCTTTTCCCTGGATTGTTTCACTATAAACTGTAAACGTGTGGCTCAGAATGGGTTGTGTGAGGGAAGATCCTACTAAATTATTTACTCTGCAAAATGTGTGTAAATAATGGTCCATCGGAAATCCAGCAACACTGTAGCTGGCACTGTTCAAACGAGCAAGCTAGTGTGCTAAATGTCCAAACAGGAATAATGATCAAACTGCACGCGTACAAAAACCTATGACTATATAGCCACCGATAGATCTCCGTGTATATATGCAATTGTGTGCAGACACACTCTGGGCACATGGGACCCGAGTATACACACAAATATCTGCCTATACTGGTATACGTTCAAACTGAGAGACCTCAGATGCTCCTTACACAATTAATAAGGTCCAAATGCACACGTTTAACTGCAGTGAAGATATAGGATGAGAAAAGTGCAGCCGTTCCCATAGCTCGCTTTCCCGGCTTCCCCAGGAATAAAGAGGGGGGGAAAACATGTCTTTATTCCCGCGCGTTACATTAGACGGGGAAATGTAGACCTTGATTTTATTTTTCTTGACAAGCATTTAAGGCAATTTTCACAGACTGTGTGTATTGCAGCGCGCGGTGTTCTTTTGAAAGATGAAGGGTCAGGTAGGACGGTTGGAGGGGTTGCACTTTCGATCTGTTTTCGCTGTGCTGAGGTTAGTTACCGTTTTAATTAAGGTATCCAGCCATAAGCAGAAAGTTGATTTTTCTACCTGACTGAACCCATTCAATAAACAGAACCGAGAACCAATGGATCAATGTTTACTTTATTGGTGACTTCGGACTAAATCACGGAGAGCCGGGGCCGCTTACTTGAGGTGAATGATAAATTATATCAAGCAATTATTAGTCCTGGCGAATGTTTTCCCACTTAATGTCAAGGCAGTGGGATTTAATTGCGTGAATAATTGTTATATGAGGTCTGGTGTCTAATACTTCACACCAGATGAACATCACTTTGCCCTGTTCTACTTGTGTATCACAGAACACCCTCAGAAATATCAAGTGGGACCAGATACTGAGAAAAGAGTCGGCTGTTGGAGAATTGCAGTAAAATGTAGAACTCTTACAGAATACAGGCAACATTCAATGCATGCTGCAATATCAGCACTGTATCATTTTGCAGAATTAGCTGTTCTCATCTCTATGATATATCAGATATAGACTTTGGAGCATATTTGCATATTCATATATTTATATAATGACGACTAAATCCATTATGCTGCCATCAACACCAATCTGAGTCAGAACTATGAAAACTTTATGGACTCATTACTTGCGATGTTGCTTTAGGATAAATGGCCATATAAGGCAAACAGGCGAGGGTCGCTCTTATTCTTAAAGGGGCATTGTAAGGTTGGCATCAAAGCAGATTCAACATTCACTGAGTGCTTCCGGCCTTTCTATATTTCACAACACGGCGTTTCTTTAACGCGAGGTGGCTGGGGGGTTTTGGGGGGAGGGACAGTTCTAAACATAAGGAAATGTTCACTGGAGAGGAGAGCGGCGCTAGGCCCGGCGTTAAGTGCAGCCCTTGTGTTTGCACAGGGTGGCGTTGCGTCACGCAGGCTGCTGGTCCAATCAGCGGCGAGCTGACATTGCTATTAAGGGGGAAAGTTTGTGTTTGAAGGAAAAGCCGTCCCATCGTCCCGGTGACATTTAAACTCTGAGCGGAGAGCCCCAATGTGAAAAATAAGGCGAGCATAAACCTCCCACCGTTCTTTGAGCCACCGGACTGGGAGAGCACAATAAAGGCGGTGCGGCTTGATTCAGGTACTGTGGTCCCTGCTTGGTCTTCACCGCTGTTGTGGCTTCTTTAGCAGCACCTTCTCTATCTGTTTACTTGGTGTGTGCATCACTTACCCGCTGACGTTCTGTCAGCTTTGATAGCCAGGCTGTGTATTTTTCTCCTCGTATCTGTATTTTCCTTTCCTCCCCCCCCCCCCCAACATTGTTTTTTGTTTGTTTTTGTTTTCTTTTACAGTTTCGATGGCTTCTCTATGTGTCTGACATAACTTCCCTTTTCAGAGAATCTACCTTCTTGCGGGTCGCTTCTTCCAATTCTTCTAACTCTCACTTGCTGCTTCTACCCCGACGGGCAGCTTGCCAATTGGAACTATATAGAAATAAGGCGCATTTAATTTCAAATGGACTGCTGCAGGAAGTCGCGACTGTTGATTTTTGTTGTGTGGTGGCTTGGGTGGGGGGGGGGGGGGGGCGGTCCGTGGGATTTCAGTAAAGTTGCTCTCAATATCTGGGTAACAGGTGGTGCGGGAAAAGACCAAACCTTCCAGTTGTCAGCTGTCTATCTGGGGGTAGGGGGAATATCTGTTGATAATTTTGCATTCGCCCTCAACCCCGTCACATTCCCCTGTGAGGTGTTTCTGAGGGTGAGAGGGAGGTGTGTGGGGCGGGTATCTCTTGTCTTTGGAAGTTTCCTTGCATTCAAGCTGACCTCTTTACAAAAAAAAAATACGTGTCAAGCCTCAAGAATGCGCTCCACGCAGTCTTGCAGCAGTTTTGAAGCAGGAACTTGTTTGATTCCTGTCGCCGTTTGAACGGGGTCTAATTAATGCTATTCATCGAGGTAACGTTTCATATTACACCCAATCCCTTGTCGCACCCTTGTGCATGTCAGGGGGCTGCATAAATCGGGGCGATTTTAGGGGAAGCTTAATCACTAAATGTACTCCTGGATAGGATTGAGCCACGCCATGAAGGCAAAACAAAAAGTGAAATTCACAAGAAACTTGTACGAAGGTGAAATTTCTACAGAAATGCTCATTGAGGATAGCTCCATTTTCACTAATCGGGATGAATTGCACCCTAGACTTCAACCCAGAGCTACCTGTTTAGGGATCAAGGTTAGAATTTAGCAACCTTTTTTAAGAATCTTGTTGAAAATATGTTTTTTTTTCGATTTGAGTAAAAACACAGCCCAACTCACCTGAAGTGGCTCCAGTCTGTTTGTGGTGTGAATTCCATTTTCCCCCTCCCCGTCTAAGCATCAGGAATCATTCAGTGGGATTGTTCTGGTTACGGTTGGAGCTGGGGGATTAGGTGAAGGTGCTACTGTACACGGCTCTCGCCGGTAGTGGACCATACCTCGGTAATAAATCAAGCGCCTTGCAATACAGACCCTCCTCCCTAATTAGAGATGTTTATCAGAGATACTGTTTATCCAGCTGTCATGTCGAAATAGGCCTATAACACAATTGTCCTCACTAGAAACCCTTTGCCCAACGCAGGGCAGTATACATTTAAACCCACTTTAGGTTACCTTAAAAATGTTTTTAAACCGATTCTCTAATTGACCTTTTGAGTCAACTCCTGATCCAGCAGCATCCTTGAGGGGTTACCAAAACCCACCTATCCTCCACGTGTGCTAAGATTAAAAGATTGATTAAACGGTGGACGGTTTTCCGCTCAGAGGTGCGTTATCTAGTTTCTGCTCTTAATGTTTCTGTCGGCGAGTATGAGTGACACTAGAATATTAACCAGTAAGGAGATACAGCAAAGACTCTCCCAGAGTGCAGACGGGGAATGAGAGATATTTATCTCAGTTTGCGTTGGTGTGATAGCTCAAAATGCATTTTGTGTTCAGTACACAGAGAGGCAGAAAGTATCCGCAAGGCACGGACGCTGGGATAAGTTGTCAGAAATCGTGCATCTCCACACTCTATCGACTGGACTAGACAAGAGGACTTTAAGTATTCTGTGGATTGTGAAAGGTACTTGGTAGTTTGGTTTGTTAATACAAGGAGACGAGGTCCGTTTCTGCACGAATAAGTGATTTAGACTTCTAGAGTAGAGGAGAATGTGCCTGTATGAGTGTGTGGGTTTTTGTTTGGGGGGGGGGGAGGTTTAAAACATTAATTTTCCAACTTATTAGCTCTTCTGAACCCGAATATCTTCGCCACGGCCTTGAGAGAGCAAGTACTCTAAAGCAAGCGACTTTACAATGTCCACCAATGATACAGAATCCGAGAGAGACGTAAACTGTGATTGTAATAAGACCTGTTCAAACGGATTGCACAGATGGTTTAATATGCTTTTCGACAAGGTAATTTTCGGGGTTTTGTATAGCATCTATGAGCTGACACAACCTCTGCCATTATGCCTGTACAAATAAACGAAGCATGTTTTATAATAATTGCTTTAATTGGGTGGTTTTTGCACATTATTTTCCAGACAGCAAGTGTTTTAATCGTACTGTACTGCACCAACCTGTGTTAACGGTAACGATTAATTTCATTAAACCTCAGGCAAGAGGTTCCTGGAGTAAAGCCATTGGTTCCTATCATCTAATTTACTTATTGATTTTTTTTAAAAATCAAAAACTAATCTCAGCTGCCACAGTTAAACAAAGTTTAGTGGATTAAATGTATAGAAAGAACGGGGACCAGTGATTTGAATCGGGACACGCACATTATTTTAGACATTATTTTATGTTACTCATGGACAATGTAAATGCAAATGTGTGCGATCGAATTTTGGGGGTTATTCTCCCGCTTGGGGAAGGGCAGGATTTTAAGACACGGTCTCATTCTTGGCAGCGGTCGAAGCAACGTTTTATTTTGCTTCTGATTAAAGAATGGAAAAAAGTTTCAAAACCCAGTATGGCCCCCCGCAATAAAAAATGCAACGCTCAGATTATTTCATTGTATGCCCATATCATCACCGTAATATTAATCATTGCACCAAGCATATTTCCATCAGACTGTTGTATTTTTTATTTGCGGGCTTGTGATCAATTACTTTTAATTTTGGGAATTGTGGATGAAGTTTTATTTATCTCTGCTTCCGGGTTTCCGTGATAGGTTTTACCGTTTTGTGCAGGGCACGATCACCTCCCTTCATTTCCCCCCTTTACCCTCTTCACTTTGTATTCTAGGAGATGGAGGTTTGAACCCCTCCGCTCACAACAACATGAGAAACTTTTGACAAGTTCATTGACCTTTTCGTCCTCCGAATTTATTTATTTCGCAAATTTAAAAGTGTAATTCGACCCTCCTACTTAAATGCAAAATCATTCCAGCAATCGCCCTTCCTCCCTTCTGTGAGTGTATGGCCGTGAAAGTTAACAGAAAACTTGGGCACCACATTCCCATTTTAATTTTTCTTTGAACCCCCCCCCCCCCCCCCCCCCCGCCACCCACCCTGTGCTTTGCACATTATTCAATCCACACTCGAATCACACTGGTACCCATCCGCTCCATGTTTTATGCCATTTTGCAAAACGCAACCCGGCCGCAGCAGAAGCCCTGTGAAGTGCAAATTGAAAGACTCTCGTTAGAACTGATTTTTTTTCTCTCTCTATGAAAAGCTGGGGAAGAGTATGTTCCAATAAAAATGGCGTCACTCCGTTCCTCTTACCAAACTCAAAGGGGGAGGGAGCTTTATGTTCCCTCATGCGGAGTGACCCCCCCCCCCCCCCCCCACCACACCTCCCCACACCCCCACAACCAACCCCCTTCTCCACCCCCCCCCCCACACACACACACACCACCACCACATCCTCCCTCTCCAAACCTCCACCACCACCATCCCCTCACCCCTGCCTCTCTTACACCCCACCCCCCAGAGGAAAAGCTGACGATAAAGTTGAGCCTTTGATAACTTTTTCCTGTAAAGTGCTTCAGAGGGTGAAAGTATTGAGAGACAGCAACATAACTATCCAGCGGACCAGGCTGCTTTGTGCGTGTATATAGAAATATACATGGACAAAGTAGGTGTGCAATCGAGTCTTAAAGTTCGATGAGGAATTCTACACCCCGAACGATTATTGTAATCATAAATCTTGGCTGCTGTGCCTCCCCATTGGCTGCTGGTTTGTATTCCTAACCGCTTGGTAAATCAATGATAGCCAATGTGTCCCGGGCTCTATCTGGCGATGGTCTTTAATAAAACCCCTTTCTCTCCGAGCATGACGTCAGTTGAATTCAGTATTTCGCTTCTATCGCATGATTGTGTGTGTGTGTGTGTGTGTGTGTGTTTAAAACTTTTTTTTTTGCGCGCGGGGCCCACAAAGAACACTTTGCCCCGGGGAGAAATAGCGACAAGATTAAGGTCTTCTGGCCCGTATTAGTGGGTGCTAATCCGAAATGCGCTAATTGAGCTTGCAACGAAAGAGAGAGAGAGAGAGAGAAAACCCATCATCGCCGCCTGCGGATTTATGAAGGCACCGATTTTACTTCTTCAAAAACTTTGTTTGTTGTGAAGAGGCGCTTTATTTTCCAACCCCCCCCCCCCAAAAAAAAACTACAGTTCAACCAGTTGCAGGAAGAATTAATCAGAAGAACCGAATATAATCGAGAACGCCCACACACACACACACACGCAGAAAAAAAGGTGGAGATTAATTTTAAATTGCCTTCTTTTTTTATATAAAAAGAAAGAGCGGCGGGGCGGATTCTCTCACCAATAATCAGGCTCTGGGAATGCACAATTGTTTCCAGTTAATTTGAAAAGCTTTCTCGCAGCCGCACCTTCCGCCTGCCAAAGAACAAGGAAACGGGTTTGTACATTTCTTTTTCAAAAATCGTGTAACGTTAATGTTGTCGCGGCTGTGGAGCTTCTGCTTGAACTGCGGTGCGAAACGTACAAGAGTTTTTGTGTGTTTCTCTCCTGGCTCGGAATAAATTAGCCACTCCACAACTTTCTGTGCGCTGCAGTGGAGGCCTGCTAACTCCAGCCCTATTCCGTGTTCACGGTTAGCGAAGGCATAGTTACTGTTTGGAATTGGGAACGTTCATTTTAATGCAAAGCCAGGCTTTGAAAAAAAAACTACTGCAGGCCCCCAATCTAGTTGCAAACATTAATATATTCCCCCGCACCTATACTTTCCATCATGTGCTTTCGTTGCTGTTGGTGGTTTAAAACCGCACTTTAGAAGGCAGTCTGCTGCAGGATGTGTAACCCAAGTGGTGATTTAAAGCAAAAATAAGTACTTCACCTGTGAGTGTGTGTGTGTTAATGTGTGTGTGAGTGTGCGTGTGATGCGTGTGAGTTTGACTGTGTGTGCAAGTGTGCGTGAGTGCATGTATGAGTGTGTGTGAGTGAATGTATATGTTTGAGTGAGTGTGAGAACCTGTATGTATGAATGTGTGTAAGTGTGAGAATGTGGCGTATGTGTGTGAGTGTGAGAATGTGTGTATAAGAGTGTGTGTGAGTGTGAGAATGCGTATGTGAGTGTGAGAATGTGTATGTATGAGTAAGCGTGTGTGTGAAAATGCGAATGTGTATGTATGTGTGTGAGGTGAGTGTGAGAATATGTATGAATGAGTGAGTGTGAGTATGTGAGTGTGAGAATGTGTGTGTATGAATGTGTGTGAGTGTGAGAATGTGTGTGTGAGAATGAGAATAAGCTTGGATGAGTGTGTGAGAATAAGTGTGTATGAGTGTGTGAGAATGTTTGTATGAGTGAATGTGTGTGAGTGTGAGAATGTGTGTGTGTGTGTGTGTGCGAGAGTGTGTGAATGTGTATGTATGAGTGTGTGAGAGAGAGAATGTGAGAATGTGTGTATGAGTGAATGTGTGTGTGAGGGTGTGAGAATGTGTGTGCATGAGTGTGTGTGAGAGAGAGTGAGAATGTGTGTATGAGTTTGTGTGTGAGAGTGTGAGAATGAGTGTGTATGAGTGTGTGTGAGAGAGAGAGAATGTGGGAATGTGTATGCATGTGTGTGCGAGAGAATGTGTATGTGACAGAGTGTGATAATGTGTGTGTATGAGTGTGTGAGAGCGAGTGTGAGAATGTGTGTGTATGAGTGAGTGTGTGAGAGCGAGTGTGAGAATGTGCGTGTATGAGTGTGTGTGAGAGCGAGTGTGACAATGTATGTGTATGAGTGAGTGTGTGAGAGCGAGTGTGAGAATGTGTGTGTGTGTGTGTGTATGAACGAGAGTGTGAGAATGTGCGTATATGAGTAAGTGTGAGAGCGAGTATGAGAATGTGTGTGTGAGTGTGTATGAGCGAGTGTGAGAATGTGCGTGTATGAGTGAGTGTGTGTGAGAGAGAGTGTGAGAAAGTGTGTCTAAGGCGAGCCATCTCTCTTCGCCATAAAAGAACGGGCGACATTCTCGATTTTAAGCAGTAAAGGCAACCCCCACCCACCATCATCTCCCTCTTTAGACTTCTGCTGTAACAGGGCCACGTTCCCAGGCAAACTCTGTACTCGGTCACAGCGTGACCTGTAACACCCCTTAAAAAAACATGCAATTCCTTTTTCATAATTCGACCGTCTCCCCCCTGCCGAATTAACCACCTCCCCAAATATATAAAGATAGAGGTTCGGGGGAAGGGGGGGTGTAATACCAGAGAAATCCGGGAATATTGACGTTGTAGATGAAGGGAAAAGAGAGAAGTGAGTTGGATCGGTATGAAGAGAGTGGCAGCTCTCGCCAGGACTCGGGATGACAGTGCATGGCGGTCTGGCCAGCTCATTATCCAGCTCCTATTGAGGCGTCCTTTTCACTCTGATGCAAAGTATTTGGCAGAGTCGTTTGTCTCCGCATTGTACTTTAGTTAGGAATGCAATGGTTGTCAGTGCTCTTATTCACTTTCAAGATACTTTATTGATGAGCTCTGACTTTTAGCACTTTTCACATGTCAAGTGAAGTCAAGTGTATGCATCCACGACTTCATTTTATGCTTTGCGCGTTTCTGTGAACACCCCCCCCCCCCCCGCCTCCCCAACCCGCCCCACCCCCGCCGCCTTTTCTTCCCTTCTGGTTCTGTTCTCTCTCTCTCTCTCTCTCTCACACACACACACATACGTTCTATTCCAATGGGATAAATAATGGAGACACCCTGAGTCGAGAATGGTGCTACCTATGTAGCTTCAAACCAGGCGCTGAGGGGTTGCTTTGGAGTTTACTGAGGTGTGCATTAATAGTTGTGCAATCAACAAATGTAGCTCTAGTGTGTGGTCAGCTGCGAGTTCATTTTCCTACTTTCCGTGTGATTTGCTGGCATCCAGTGCAATGGCACAGTCTATTGGAAATTATCAATTAAAATGAATGGAGCTCGCACTAAGCTGCTGTAAATCAGACGCACAGGCTGTTTGTGTGTGTGTGCAGGATGTGAAATGTGCTTTCCCTGCTCTCTCTCCCCCTCTCTCTCCAAAACGCCTGAGCATCTCCTTCAAAAAAAAAGTTGAGGTTTAACTTATTACTTCCACCAGGGAAAAAAAAAGCTAATAACAGACATCGGGGCAAACAAAGGGCGCGTGGGAGAGGTTTGTGAATGTTTTCTGTGCAGACACTTCAGACCGATTTACCAGAGCCTCGAATCCACAAAGTAAATGTGTATTTAATCGGCGCTGTCAATGGGAAGGGAGCTCTCCTCTTTATTTGGAACAACATTACCAGAGATAGGTCATTTGTGTTAATTCATCACCGGGCCGAATGTGTGCCCTTTTCTTTCCCCATGGAAGTTTTAAAAATGGAATATATATTCCCACTTGTCATAGCGTATTTAAAATGACTACAAAAGTCGTCTTAATGTGGAGATGAAAAAACATTTTAACTTAGGCTCATCTATCTAATATCTGTGATAATCAAAGCATGTGTTTCCTCACACTTTTAATCATTTCGTTATCTTCCAGCTCTTACAGAACCTTCTGAAAGTACTTTAAAAAGGTTCAATTCGTATACAATTGCCTTTCGAAATTTGGAAACCCTTTAGTATATGTGCATATACCCCACATGGTCACGCACATTACACTGGTGTTGTTTGACCAAATCCTGTGATAAAGTTTATTTTTTGTGTGTACACTAAGTGTGTCTATCAAACCTTCTCAAGCCGGCACGGGAGGGCGAATGAAGCAGCGAGGACTCTTCCTTGTGTGCCCGGTTGCCCGGCATGCTCGCTAACCCCTTACTTTGCATAAGGAAATATTTATTTGTGTGCATTTGCATGCGATGCCTAAAACCGTGTGGAGTGATTAGTGGGTTTGAAAGAGTGCATTTCCCGCTCTGGCGAGGCGCAGGGAGGAAGTGTTTTGCTTGCGGATGATGACAAAGGTCACCCTCTGCTAATGGGCCAGTGAAGTGAAGTGGAGGCGAGGCGAACGCACCTCCTGAATTCAGACATACATTAATACAACTAGCACCATCAGCAATCAGCTAGGTGTGCTCTCTCTCTCTCCCTCTCTCTCCCTCTCTCTCTGTCTCTCCTCTGTATTTCTCCCCCTTTCTCTTGTCTCCCCATCTCCGCGTGCTTCAACAACTCCCTCTCTTTAGTGACAGCAGATTTTATTGTCAATCTCTGTCTCCTTCGCAGGAATTTGCCCTGTCTCTCTCTCTCTGTGTGGAGAAACTATAATTCACTGACAAGTCTAAAAAGTCGCCCATCATATCCCACCCTAACTGTTTGCTGGACGTGTTGACACAGAATGCCCCATAAAGGTGAGTTTATTTGCTTTCCTTACATTTAATTTAGTGCATTTTGGGACATCTTATTTAACATTTCTTAATCGCAAGGGAAATATAAGTTTCCTTTAGCTTCCATCTATGATTTATTATCCAACTCAGATTTAGTGGAACATGATTACAGATTTTAATGAGTTTTTAAAAATCATTTGAGGGTTATTTTGCAATACTGCATTGAGCAGACGGAAAATCGAAAAGGGGCACATATATAGATGGACAGTCCTTGGGAAACGCGGTGGAAATTCAGCCAATTGTCCGTCGCTGTATTAAAAGCCATTCGCTCGTCCTAACTTGTGGATTGTTTTTTTTTGTTCCCATCAAGCGATTTAGTCTCTGTTTGACTTCTATTAATGACCACAGATTAATTTTAATCGGATTCGGTGGCCATGCATCCCTTGACTTTAACATTCAGATAAATAATTTTCTCAACGATGCACCAGAGAATTTAGTAAAATCCCTTCATTTCCCCTCCAGGCAGATGTAACTGGCGGTCCTGGGAGGCGACGCGAAATGTGTTTGAGATGCTGCAATGTGGGCTTGTCTAATGTCATTTTTTCTGCATGTTTATAAGTAGTTGATGTTTATTAATGATAAGAAAGAGTAAAATAAGTCACTTTAGGGCAAAGCTTGCTGTTTGATGAAGATGCAATGACCCGATGATGCATAGTGTCAGTTTGAATTAAGCAATCAGCCGATTCATTAGTGCCGTTTGCACTGAGTGTTTCAAACTCATGGAACTCTGCACAAGCATTGGGCTTTTAAAAATATCTAGCTATTAAAGCGCTTTAGCTCCCCGAGAACCAATGGACTCAGCGAGTTAGCACCAAACTGCATGTGCCCATGTTAAAACATAAATTAATTGAAATGGGGGCTCCTTTCTCGGCTCGGCTTACCAGTCCTTCGGTCAATATATTCCCCTCCGCTTCAATCCAGACCCTTCTGTATTACAAACTTTGTCTGTTTTAATTTTAACCCCCCCCCCCCCCACCACCCCCCAACACACACACAGATTAATGGACATTTAAAATGAGCATGACCTGACGAGGCATCCCAGTTGATATATATTTGTTGGGGAGGGGGGGGGGGGGGCATTAATACGCCCTCGTCATTTAGAGCGAAAATGTTGCACCAAATTTCTCTTCAGCCGTAAAGGAATTAATAAGATATGTAACGTTTAAGTTGTGTAACGTTTAAGAGGAGCTCCCTCTATAAGATTGAAACTGCTCGGTATTATAATAAATTATTGAGCGCTCGGCCGCCCTGTCCAGCGTCTCACCTTTTATTATAAATACACTGCTTGTTCAAACAAAAAGAAAAATCAGAGCGGATTTCTCCCGAATTGTGGCTAGGAGTGTTTCAGTTACAGGCTGCTCGCATCTTTAACAGTTAGAAAGTAGGAAAGATCGGCGCAGGTAGGAAGGAGATGCCACGTCTGTTTAATGCACATAAGTTTGCTGCGTTTGTTTTTGTAGAAATCCCGAATGTGGAGTATAGAGGTGAAAAATTAAGTTTGAAAATGAGATATGGAAAAGCGGCGTTATTGTGAGATTCACGGGTGTGTTTATATATATAGATAGAACTCAATACTCCATAACGTGTCGTCTCGGTCGGCGTTGAGTGCAGGCTGCGCCGTGCAATAGGCTTCCAAATCGGCACTAACATAGAATAAGATTGCATCTGGTGTATTTGGCGTCTGTTGTTAGACTTACATATTAATATGTGCATATGTGTATATATATATATATACATATATCCTGAGCACATACATAAAGGGCGATACAGTATCGTCTCCTAGGCTGGGCCTTTCTGAATCAACTGCTTGTTCAGCACTTGCTTTCAACTCTAGAATGGTGGGGACAATAGTAAACAGTAGGCTTAACATTCTAGCCCTCAGATCTACCAGGACGCTATCAGCTGCTGATTTATTTGCACACACATATATATATATAAAAAATATAAATATATATTTTAATAAGGCGTGTGAATGTGAACTTTTCACAGAGTGGTACCTTGCTCTTTGCAATCCTAGTAACGAAGAAAACATTTCCGCTGCCGCCGAAAAGCCCACAGACAAAACAAAAACATTTTTTAAAAATGTTTTTTTTGTTAATTGCAAACGTTGCCCTTTCTTAAAGCGAGAAAGCCCTTTGTGAAAGTGTGGCGGGCAGGAGTGGTTGGCGCTGGCTGCATTTAGGAGAAGTTAAAACGCCCGTGCTTCTCCTGCTCGCTCATTTCTGTGGTAATCAGGTAGTCACCCTTGGCTGTTGTAAATATTTACGCAGGGAAGTCCGCATGCTGGGAGAAAGTGTTTGTTTGAAGTTTATTTTTTGTGCGCGCAGGAATAGATAACAAAGCTAGTCTATAAATTATTTTCCGGTGGTGTGTGATGAATAGAAAGAAGAGGGGAGGGGAGGGTTGGAAAAGCGAGCGTCCAGGAATTTCGGCTGAGATGTAATAGTGAGACTGGGGGTGGGGTGGGGGAGAGGTGGGGGGCAATATGCGTTATAGTTTTGGTGGTAGAAGGAAGCAGAATGAAGTATTTCGAGAAGGAGGTAAAAAGAAAATGAAAGCTGGTCCATTTCGTTATTGTACCCCCTTTTTTTTCCAGAAACCCCCATGAATAGACCCTTTATTGTAATTGTCTCTTGGCAATTGAGCGTCCCGCAGAGCTGTTGTGTCTTTTTACAACCCTTAACAACCCAATACCAGCAACATAATTACCTCCAGATACTCATCATAGAAATTACTTGTTTTATTTCACTGGTGGGGAGGGGGGGGGGGGATAGCAAAACAAACCCCCCCCCCCAAAAAAAAAATTTCTACACGTATTCGATGATTCAGAAAGTGCCCCCCCCCCCCCCCCCCCCCCCCCATCTTGAGTGAGTGCGAGTTGAAGAGTGCGCTACGTTTAGCTGGACGCTGTGTTGCTGGTTGGGGAGCCGAGGAAGGCGGGGGGGGGGGGGGGGGAGGGGGGATGCTGCCCTCTGGGTTTGGGCTGTAAGTAGAATAGAAAGCATTGTTCACTTTCTGTAGCCTTTGTCGATCAGTGCTGACCCCCTCACGCTACTACTTTTTAAAGCACTGAGGCGAGGTAGACAGCGTGTGTCAGAATACCTAAGTGTAAAAGAGGATCTAAAGACCAGGAAGAAAGTTAATCAAGAGTAACTAAGTTCAAAAGTGCGTTTATAGAGTACAGTGCGAGAAGGAGTGCTGTTGCAGAAAACTTCGTCTGCGGATGAGCACCCAACCCCACTCCCACCCCCACCCCCCACTCCCACTCCGGCAGACCCACTGTGCTATTGAGCTATCCCAAGTAAACAATGCAGCATAACATATACAGTATACTGGACGGTGCAACATCGCATGTTTGCAATAAGGCGCGCCCCCTAAACCAGACACCAAAGTGCCGCATTTAAACATATTTATAAAGTATGGAAAAAATGGAGACAATTTTCCGCGCATGCTCCTGGCGTTATGAGACAGTAACACTGGACACATTAGGAATCCAGAATGATGAGACCAGTGTGCATGTTACAATGCAAGAAGGAAGAGCCCCGTGCAAGTAGGCAAAACACTCCCGGACGGGCATCTGTCAAAGTCCCTGAGTTGAATCAAGCGGGTGTTTTCACCGTGACCGACGTGAGATATGGGGGAGGGGGGGGGGGGGGGCATGTTGCCCAAGATGGGTGCAGCAGCTTAATAGGAGCCCTCCCCGTCGTAATACTTGGGCAGCCTTTCGGCGACCCGTCAGCCCAAACACCTTTAAACGGTCAGGTGGTTACCGAACCCATCTAATATTAATTTTGGTTTAAAGAGGGACTTTCAGGAAACTACACCAATAATATACTTAAAACGCCCGTCAGGTTGCCATAATAAACTTTTTTTTTGTTTTCTTTTTCCATAGAGGGAAGACTTTAACTATTATCAAACAGATGCCCGTGGTCACAGACTGTCAACACAGGGTTCAGGCAAGTTTCAAATATTATTACATCTGGGCAGCAGTTAAATATCGAACATTCAAAACAGCGCATTAGTTCCAAACATGTTTAAAAAGCCATGGTTTTGTATTTAAGGTTTATATCATTTGGCCGCCCGCGGCTCCTGCGAAACGTAAATGTTTTTGTTTATTAATCCGTTCTTTAAAATTGTTCCCTTTGAAGAATATTTTGGAGTCAGATTTCTCAGAGATTGTAGATGTTTCCTCGACTGCCTGTGACTTTGCCCTGATTAACGCAGAGTTTTATTACTATCAGAATACAATAAACAAGCCACGTGGGACTCTGGTGTAACAATTCAACATGCAAAACAGTAAGTGATGCTTCGTGTACTTCTATGAATCACCAAATTAATGCCAAATACTCACATGTGTGAGGAATAGGTCGCGCCCCCCCCCCCCCCCCCCCAAACCAGGCCAGCACTTCAAGTGTTAAGGCCGAATAATGCAGGTTCCATAATTAATAATAAAATACACGCCTGCTTTAGCTGAGCAGCCAGACGTTTGCTGGCAATTTTCAGCGTTAGTATGTAACATTAGCATTGCTGGGGTGGAACCGTCGTGTCAGACATGGAGTTACCAGTTATTTATTGCCAATAAACGTGGTGCTAAACGCCAAGTGAAATGACCACCTGAATTTACCAGCTGCTTAGATTAAACGGAAGATGTGGTCACCTCGAAGGACCTATTCTGGAGGAACCACTTCATTTCTGCATCTCCTCTGTCCCCGAACCGCACTGCAAACCCGAATGTGGTTCTTGAAAAACGCGCGCTGACTGTGCTCATTTCCACAATTGCTTTCTATCTGATTGTTAATCGCAGACATTTAATCCAAATTTCATACTCCCAAAGTTAATAAAAACTGATTGGCTGTATTTTTTTGGAAAATGCATTTAGTTGCTAAAATAAATTAAAACCTCCCACAATAGCATTACCGAGAGCGAATATGTCAATAAAAGTTCGGATAATTGTGCTCAGTCTAATGGTTGCGTGTGCATGTGTGTGCATGTGTGTATGTATGTGTGCTTGTGTGTGTTTGTGTATGTGTGTGTGCGCAAGTGTGTATGCGTATGTATGTAGGCGTGTGTGCCTATGTTTGTGTGCGTGTATGTGCATCTGTGTATGTATGTGTGTTTGTGTATGTGCATGTGTCTGTATGTATATGTGTGTCTGTGCGTCTGTGTATGTATGTGTGTGTGTGTGTATGAGTGTATGCCTATGTGATGTGCACGCGTATGTGTGTATGTATGTGAGTGTGTGCCTATGTGATGTGCACGTGTATGTGTGTATGTATGTATGTGTGTGTGTGTATGTGTGTGTGTGACTGAGTAAAGCTGTTATACGAATTGCTGAGGAGATATCATTCGGGTGAAGCCTTTAGTTTGTTTAAAGGTCGCGGCGGGCTCTGCGCGCTTTGTGCTAATAACTCCTGGGTGTATATGCTGCATAACATCCAAATTGCCACCATATGTTTTTGTATTAGATGACTCGCAATAGAATCCAGGGCGCATAATCATTGCCACTGGGCGATTCCCCCACGCCTCAGTACAGAGGCTAGTGCAGTATGTACCTTTCTGGGGCGGGAAAAAGTGTTGCTTGTACATGTCCTTCTCTTTAAAAATATTAAACCCGGAAACTTACACGTGGAAGTGTGGGGGAGGGGCGGGTTGAGGTGTAGTAAAGGCCGGAGTATTTGTTAGTCTGTGTAAACTATACTGCTCAATGTACACCCTGTCTTTTGATAGGGAACTCGATACTCCCACACAGAGCTGGGCGTCAGTTCTCCAGGTATCTGGGCTGACGGTTTTGTTTTAAGAGGTTCACACCTATCGCTGTTGTTTGAGAATGTCAATCTTGTTTCAGAGTTGTTGTCCTGTTTGGAATGTGAATCATGCTTTTCTTTCAAAATTGGGGGGAAAAAATCATTACTACAACTATCGAATTTCAAATTTGTGAGAAACTAGCACCGAAATGTCCTTTTGACTTTAATTTGGGGTAAAAATGGATTATTTGTCATTAGTATGATTTCTTTTAAAGAAATGCCCAGGTGTACTCGTGATTCTAATCAACAAATGGTGCTTTAAAATGTTCAGAGGTAATGGACTATAAATATGTACTGCATGTGCTTTTTCAAATGTTGCATGGCCTCGCATTTAATTTTTTAAAAGAAAAAATATTAAATGGTTGGCTTTTCTGCATCTTTAAACAGTGTTGATTTAAGTAGGGCGCGCGTCCCCGGTATCGTGATCGCGCCTAGCCCCCAGGCAACCTTAAAATGAAGCCGTCCTTTAAGGGTAATGAGTGAACTGCAAGACACTATGAATGATATACAAATGCGGACAGAAAGGGACGTTTTATCATGCTACTATTTGTCGTGACGATCCGATTTTCAAAGTAGCACAGTGTCATAAAGTGACATGTCTGCCACAAGTGTTTGGGGCTGATCTTTTCAATTATCCTTCCGTGCACTATCCAGGGAGACTTCCGCTTATTTCTAGAAATTAAGCTCAAAGTTGACGAGCAGCTCGCTTGATTTTCGAGACAAATGTCAGCAAAGCTCATCATTTTCCCTCCTATATTCGGAGCTTATTTATGGCTAAGTGGTTGGGCTTTTTGGAGCCAATTTAGCAGGCGCTCCTAGGGAGAGGAGAACAGGTTCTCCATAAGCCGGGAGCTTCCTCCAGGGACACGGTTAACAGCCTGAGTTTCAGGTTCGGAATCTCCATAAGCTTACAATTACTGACCTTTTCCTGTCTTTAACAGGCAGAGAGAATGACTTGTTTTCTGGTGTGGCGGACAGCTGTTGTAATTTCGCCAAGATAACGTGTTATTTGTAATATTGGATTCAGTTGAGCTCGCATTGTCAGTTTAAGAGGAATGGTTTAGTTGCTCGATTGGGGAGCCCCCTCCTTCGGTTTGGCGAAGCAACAACAAAAAAAAAGCAATGTTGTTCTTTCTGTTGGCTGTTGCCACGCAAGGGTCTGGCTCGAGTGGTTTATTGCCTTTATTTCGGGCTTTGGCGATTTGTGAGCGCTCCCGACGCTCTCGCTGCTCGTAAGGTATTCCGGTTGGATTGGTGTTTCGAGCGAGAGAGCGCGTTTGTGGGTCAGGTCTTGTTTTTGCAATTGGGATCGCCGGCGGGATTAACGACTGGCATTGTGAGCAGCGGGGCTTCACTGAGCGCACCCTCTCCCCGTCTCGACCGCTGAACATGTTCGCTCTTACTTTACCCCTAGGTCACAGTGGAGTGAATCAGCTCGGCGGTGTGTTTGTTAATGGTCGACCATTGCCCGATTCGACCAGACAAAAAATAGTGGAACTTGCTCACAGTGGAGCCAGACCCTGCGATATTTCCAGGATCCTCCAGGTAACAACGATCTCAGTTAATAAGTCTATTTTATATTTCATTACAAATGGACCACACAACGAAAAGAACCATGCATGCAAGATGTCAAACTGTTACCGTTGCATATGCAATCAGCTTATTGAATCATTTTCTAGAAGGGGTTTTCTACAATCCAAAAATGCTTCCTGAAAATTGCATTCGTACCTTCAAAGTAATTTCTTTCATAATTGGCAAAAAAAAGCAAGAAATTATCTTGAAATGATTGAGAAATGGTAAGATTTCCCCCTGCCATTTAAGGGTTTATTTTTGTATTGTAGACCCAATGTTGATGCAAAAAAAAATTAAGTTTGAAACTTTAAAAAAAATAACTTTGGCACGCGCCAGAAATTCTCGATGCAATATTGGTACGTTTCCCATTGCCATTTAAGGTATATTTTTGTATTGTAGACCCATGCTGATGCAAAGGTCCAAGTAGTGGATAATCGAAAAGTAAGCTCAACATTGTTTAACTATATTTATATACCTATATAAATATATATTATCAAACAAAAAAGAGCCATTTTATTTATAAGACTTTCTTTTGTTGATGGATCTGCTTTTTTTTTTAAATTCCAGGTATCCAACGGTTGTGTCAGTAAAATCCTGGGCAGGTATTATGAAACTGGATCCATCAGACCGCGGGCAATCGGAGGCAGTAAACCGAGAGTAGCGACTCCTGAAGTTGTGTCGAAGATCGCTCAGTATAAACGCGAGTGTCCGTCGATTTTCGCCTGGGAGATCCGGGACAGGTTGCTCTCTGAGGGGGTCTGTACTAACGACAATATACCAAGTGTGAGTAAAACATTTAATTAACATTTCACGGAGGGGAAAGCTTTATTTATTGGCACTCAGCAACATTGGCTCAAGCATTTTTTTTCAACCCCCCCAAAAAAAACCCCAATGTGTGATTACATTATCAGGAGGACTGCAGTCATGGAGACAAACGCGATACTCCTCAGGCATCGATTATTCATTAAATGAACGTTTCCTGCGGAATTTTAACTCTTCGATTCTGGCCATTAAAGATGGAATTTAAATGAATGCTAAATAGCTATTTTAAAAATGCAATGCTGGGAAGCGGAATTATTTCAATCCAGCGAAAATGCGAAGACTTTGTGATCGGGATCACAGTGATTATTTTCAACATTACTCTTGAGTTTGGCGATGCAGACCCACAAACTCAATTCGTGTTGACCCATTCCAAAGGCTGTGCCAATTTAAATATGTATATGTTAATTAAACATGATTATTGACATTTGTGATCAATTTTATTTTGTTCTGCTTATTGATATGAACCCATTCTGTGCCAAATTGTTACGCATGTGCATATAGAGACTGAATTATCATGCGAAATGCATTTCATTGATTCAATTAATATCGATTAGAACCATTAGATGATTATAACTCTTGTATATGTAGTTAGATTTTATTTCAGTTAGACAACTGCATGGACTAATCGCACATATTTGTGAATTTCAACGTTGACATTGTTCACTTTAAGAGCGGAAAGATATTTAATAAGACCTCTGATTGGCTTTCAGGTGTCATCGATTAACCGAGTCCTTCGCAACCTGGCTAGCGAAAAGCAACAGATGGGCGCAGATGGGATGTATGATAAACTAAGGATGTTGAACGGTCAGACAGGTGCATGGGGTACTCGGCCAGGCTGGTATCCGGGCAGTTCGGTGCCAGGGCAACCCAACCAAGGTAAGGGATATTGCGTGGCTACACTTCCAATGGCCGGACGTCAATCTATAGCTTTCCTGGATGTGCAGGGAGATGGGCAGACCGTGATGCTCAGATATGCGTGTGGTTTGGTATAGGGGTTCAGCAAGCAGCCCACACTGGGTTAAGGTGAACACCTCAGTAAATAAAAGGGAGAAAGACCAACCAAATTGATCCAATACGCTTCTCGACATAATGGTCGGTTGTATCTTTGGTATGAGTTGGTCATCTGCTCTGCCTGGCAAACGTCAGTGGCATTCGGAGACCTCTGCTACCATAGCCTCTCTTTCCTTTGGGTTAGGAGACCAGTGGATTGCATTCGACCATTGCGTAATTCTGTTCATCATGACATCTAAAAACAGCGAGCAATTGCAATCACTGTGAGATGAGAACCATGAGGAAATCAAGCAGTAGAGATGCAATTATATAATGCTTTTCTTAAGCGAGAAGCCAATGGCGCAGTCCATTGAAGAAATGCACTTTGTCCATGCCAAGGTTTAATTAGTGTCCGCCTTCCAGCGCCTATAGCGGGAAAACCATCTACGTGCCCGCTATTAGCGGTAGGAACGGTAAGGCTGTAAAGACCAACAACACCTTACACTTCGAGAAACTCGCCCCTCAGGTGCTCGGCAGATTAACAGCCGATTCCTTTCAGGCAAATTGTTACAACCATCTCACTGATACTGCCGCGTCGCATCCTTCCAGTCCAGACAAAAACTCTGGCTGTTCATGTGCGGGATTACAACATTCCTCCGGAGAAGTCCAAAAGCCAGTGTTAGAACTTCCTTACCACTCAATTGCTCCCGCTGCCCTGACTGTTAACTATGGCGATATCATCCATTGCACATACCTCCAAGTTAATAATCATAATTCTGAAAGCTAACATGAAAGATCTAGTTAATTACAAGGGCATATTTCTCTTTTAATATATCAATGGGGAGAGAAACAACATCACCTGCAATTAAAATCAGGCTGGAACTGTGAGGCAGCGCTGAGCGTTAGTCAGAAAATCTGGAATGATTGCTGTAAAGAGCGCGGCCTTCATCCAACAGCAGAATAGTGAATGTTAAGCACAAACTGACCAGCGAAACACCCAGTTGGGAAACCCAGAGAGGCATTGTAGAAAGATATTTTTTCTTGAAAAGTACATTCTGGTCATTGGTCAATGGCTTTTACCTTGAACAATTTGGCCGAAGGTAGAGGAGGTCGCAAGCATGGCTAGAGAAGGCAAGAGAAAGGGGGGTTGGCGCAAATTAATCTACTTAAGAAGCTTTTCTGTTAACTACACAACCACTATGTCGACATCACAAGAGCCATACAACTTAGAACAAATAACGCCCGGATCAGTCACTTTGGAAATAAGCGTATATTCCTATCTAGGTTTTTTTGTAAGTGATTAGGGTAGCATAGATTTTTTAACCCATATTCCGATATTACAAGAATACAAATGGACATGATCCTGAGCCCTTACATTATTATATATAACCTCCTTCACTTTAACTCAATCGAGGAGCTGACGTCGTTCATGTTTAAGGTTAGCTCATGTTTATTATCGCGATAGCAGCGAGATAATTTGCAGTGTAATTGGATGTGATGTTACTGGCTGGGATGGGGTGGGTGGGGGGGGGGGGGGGGGAGACCGACAAGTGAATCATTTTCTGTATCCTGTGTGTCATTAGTGAGCCTGTCCGTGACAGTCATCCGCCTGGGGAGGAGGTGTCCCGTCCACAACCTGCTTTTTGTTCGCAGAATCAGCAACAGTGTGCGGAATATATTGTACAAAGGATGTTTCAGCCACACGCAAGAATTTGTTATGGGAACAATTCTGTCGCTATGTAATTGCTCATTAGAGAGCGTTTTGTTTCTCATTAAGCAACATGAATAAGCGTCTAGTTCTAGGAGACAGCTGTAGAAATGTTACACATGAGACCCCTGGACACCATATCGCACCACTTGCCAATTAGACATGTCAGCTTTCTGAGAAGCAAACAATATAAGAAGGGCACAAGAAAGATACACAGCAGCGCATTGCTTTCTGTAAGATATCCCCAGCTTGTTATAGCACTCTTAATGAAGCCATCGACACAACTAACAACCAGTGTATTGGAAAACAAGGGCGCTTTAAAAGTCCAAACTTCTAAACAACTTTAACTCTCCACTCGTCACAGTGAGAGCACAAACAAATCTGGGAATGTAACTATTGCTGGGACACAGGGTAGCAGCGTGACAGTGTAACAGTACACTCATATCTTTCTGGGTGCCTTAGAATAGTTCTGTATGTGTAAGGGGTAGAGAGGCACCGCTATTAACTCAATAGCTGACACTTATATCCAATACACTTTTAGTTCAAAAACGTGTGTTTCGTTTAACCTTCTGAGTGCATTATACTTGCCGTATTAAATGTGGGAATAGATGAGTTACTGCTCTGATGTAATTTGAATACATTGCTGGATAAGGCGATTGAAAATGACGTTTTAAGTTACCACAATGTCTTGATGCGAGAGACGAGCCAGATTGCATTTATCCTATAGGTTACTATTTAAATAGTGGACAAAATCATTTGGATTTCTCATTTCGTTCCACGCTGTGTTTTGGAGCCGGGTTTGGGTCTGTTTCGTTTGGTTCGAAGTGACGGTTAAGGCTGCCTATATATTTTCGGTGAATAGTGTAGATTGGGGTCCCGAGGGATAGCTAGGGAAATCCAAACTTGTTTACTGCAATTATACGGTAATGATGTTGGTGGAGGTGGGATTTTCTTGACAGTCGCATTGAGTGGTTAGGAGGGTGTAGGCCGCGGGCGCAATCATGTCGAGCTTTGGCTGCTCTACATTCGGACCCTTGATTGTTGTTTCATAGATGCACAGTCTCTGACAGACCTTAATGAGCCACTGCCAATTCGGGCCACACAACGCACTGTATACTGCTTGAGTTCAAAATAGGAATCAGAAGAACAAATATTCTCAGACACGATACAGTTAGAGCCACAGAATCAGACAGCATAGAAATACGCCATTCAGCCCATCCTGCCTAGCCCTGTGCTCTTCGGGCGAGAAATCCCATTGGTCCCATCCTCCCACTCTTTTCGCCATAGCCCCGTAAATATTTCCTTTTGAATTGAGTTTCTTGGTAGCTCTATTTTAACCCCAGCTCTTATGTACTATTCTATTCCACCCAGCACCCGTCCAAATAGATTATCCGGTCATTGTCACGTCTCTGTCCGTGGGAGCTTGCTGTGCACAAATTGGATGCCACGTGCCAACATTGTAACGGTATTGGCACTTCAAAAAGCCCAGTGTTAGTGTGAGTCTGTGTTTAACTCGACTCGCCAAATGTAGCCGTTGACTTTGCTTGAAGCTGAGGAATAGAATTGCCTGTGTTGTATTTGGACAGTTTCCCGCAGAAAGAACAACTGTTCTGAAGTCATTTCTAAATCGGGACATTTAGGCGACAGGGCAGACAATCTAAAGACGCACTTTTACAATCTCAATGATAATCTCGGTATCAATTTTGACCATTGATTTTCCTGATGGGTTTGTGTGAGTGTAACAGCGATAGCAAACGCGCAATCGCACCTTCTTCAGGGACTCTATTAAATGGGTTGAGAAAGCTGAGGGCGCGGGTTGGAATCTGACCCACCACCTGAATCACAACGACACTGAAATACTCGAAATAGACAAACTTGCAAATACTTTATTAACCAACGAAAAATAGAAAGTCACTTCGTTCGACACCCCCTCCCCCCCCCCCCCCCCCCCCAACATAGTTACTGCATTATATATGTTCCGCACTGCCCCTCTGACCAGCCTGCATTTCCAAGTTACCCGAACGCGGTTAACACTTGGGTGGAAATAACATTTGTAATGTCTGAATAACTGAGACTTTACCAATCAGCAATAAAGAGCCCGTTAAACCCTGATAGAAAATAAAACGTATTCAAATGATTATTTTTCGCTGCAGATCTCCGCAAATAAGACGACAAAGAACTTTTAAAAGAAGCCTTAATGAGTTCAAAGGCGTTCTTTAAAACTCTAATGAGCTAAATCAATCGCGCCAGTGTGTGACTGGAAGCAGGAGAAAGTCTCATTTAATTCTAGATCTCTTTTAAAACATACGGAATAACTCGAGGAGGCAATAATTGCTTCCAAATCGAAGTGCGAACGAATGCTATCTAACTGGTCTTTAGCCTTTGTGTCTTTTGGCCAATAAAGTAGCACAGAGCAGATATAGCCCCCAAATGATTAGCGGGAACCCTTTCCCAATATCCACACAGCTTCTTAATTCTTCCCAACTCCCCCACTCCACTACCCCCAACCGCGTGCCGGGATGTTTGAACAGATTTTTAAAAGTCCATTACTCGATGCACAAGTCAGTGTTAGGTCTCATAGGGAGAATATGGTTTCAAGCTGATTCATGTCAGGCAGCTGTAGAAAAAAAAATAATACCAGTATCAAGCCTGACAATGGTCTAAGAGAGACATCTCTATCAGCCCTACCCTTCAATCAAGGGGAATGGGGCATTCTCCAGCGAATTAGGGTTTTAAGGATCGCGGTGACAGGTTTTTTCTCTCTCTATCTTTTTTCTCTCCACCCTCTTATATGGCTAAAGCCTTCTATAGGATTTAGACACTTTCCCTTTCATAAGGTTTATGGTGTAGGGGCAGAGCTCTCCTTGTCTGAGCCGGAGCGCTGCAAAGACCGCACTTCGTTTGCTATCTCCTTGCTTGTTTTCCGCGTGAATGATTAAGGCACTAAGAAACTAAGGAATGATTTTATTTCCCAGCGCCTTATTGTAGAAAACAAATCCTAACCCCAGCGTCAGTTGGTCTGGCTGCGGGATAATAGGACACACATTTATCCTTCTCTTTACGGATTAGAAGTAACAGCACCAGGGATCGGGGTATTCAATTGCTTCTTTAGGAGATTTCAAACCGCCCTCCCCTAAAATAGACATAAAAGAAAGATAACTTAATTGTCTGTCGTTTGGTTTGTGTGTGTGTGTGTGTGTGTGTTTCAAATTCCTGCACACTCTCTATCAAAGACAACCCAGGAATGATAGGTTTCCAGTTGAAGCGATTGCCAATATTGTTCGGGTTTCGTTCGCTTGTGTTCAAATCTAATATAAAACAAGACGGGTTGTTTCAGAACTGCACTGTACATTTACTTCCGGTGTTGTTCAATATCAGAGGCAATTCGTTACCGTGTTAAATTTGGACTGAAAGATTATTTCGTTTCAGGGCAGTTTGGTTCTGTTTGAGTTTTGGACCTCACTTCCCCATTGCACTTTGTCAGTGTTGGTTTGTACCGAACGGAACGGATAGCGTTAGAAATGAGATGAAAGAAGGGATTGGCAAGGTTGAGACACGGCATGGTTTAAGGGCAGCCAACGCCCCGCCGCGAACGAGTCACAGGGAATCGGCCATGTGGGGCAAGTGGTTAGAAATTCGTTGGAAGAACAGAGCCGTGTCTGACTCTCTCGTTTTCTTGGAGTCAAATCAACGGGCAAAGGGAAGAATTGGATATAAAACTAATTTAAAACGGTCTTGAGTGGGGTGCGGCCTCCACATTCCCCACCAAACGGCTCCATGGACTTGTGAGGGCAAAAAAAAAGATGGAAACAGTGCTAACTGCAGATATTAATTGGCGCAATCAAAAGCCAGAACATAGATGAGCTCTTTAACTCGATGCAGTCAAAGTGGTCATAATAATGTGGTAATGGGAACTCAGTGCCAACAGCATTGCGTGTGAAGGTTTTATTTTCTAATCTTAGCTGAGTGAGATTTTCTCCTTTTTCCCCCGTTGTATAAGCAGGTCAGTGCATACAGTCCCATTCACTCTGCCCCCGCCAAATGATTTGGCCCATTCTCCTTCTATAGAATGTTTAAGCCTAAATGGCGTTGAACAGTCCAGCTCACAGGACAGTGATTAATGATAGCGTCGTACAAAGGTTAACATACTTCACTGAGAAGTCTGTTGACTGTGGTCGTTGTGTGACAGTGTGGAGGGAGCACTGCCTGCCTGGAGAGAATCCCTTTGTCGCCTTGCCGCGATAGCCAGCGATTGTATTCTCAAAATTCTGCCCACGAAAATTTGCCAACCTTCTGGTCTGAGCCTTTTAATAGTTTCCGTCCTCTGCTGGTATTGTACGCCTGAAAGGCTATTCAAGTGTTGGCGGCCACTGCAATAGACATGAAAAAAACCGCCCATATGGTGATTAGAAAGATGGACAAAAATCTCTATTTTAAGGGAAATTCCTTAATCTTCAGAGTGGTACGGTACAGCTGACAAACAGATTTCTATCAATCCCCAACCAACCACCTTTTGAATGCACAAACTAGATAGGTTGGAGCAATTTAGAATATTCTGTGCGGGGGGGGGGGGGGGGGGTATCCTAAACCAATGCACGGAGGGACGCCTAATACAATCATTCTCATTGGGTTTCAACCCGAATCGCGCGCTTGAAAAACAATTCGACCAACCACGAATCATGTGCAAATTGTTAGGTCGGAAACCTTGCAAAAATGTCACCGAGCTGTAATACTGAGGGATGTTTACAGGATCGTGCTCGCATTGTTGCGAGAGTTTAATAATGCGGAGTGTGTGCTGCCAGTTATGTTTTCTGCAGACTTGTTTAGCTGTTTGGCCATTCCACGTCACTTCGCCCTGTTGGTAGCAAGTCCTGAATCTGGAGAATCGGCTCTGCCTCAGCTAACCAAAGTCTTAAGGCATCAGCTCTGAATTTATTACAGCACTCGTCACAAATTCTGTTCCTTTTTTTTAAGTACTTATGTATCACAAGTAGTGAACAGTGGTTTTCTTCTAAATATAAGAAAATTATAGGCTGTTATTACTGATGATATAATTGCAGCCGTGCTTAGCAACTAGAGGCCAAGATTATGAGCTTTCATTGTAACATTCTGGTTAAGGCAACGAATGGAGAAATTCTGGAGTTGGAACTTCTGGAATGCACAATCTGTAAAGTTAGCAAGTCACTTGGCTGCCAAACTTTGGTTAAGAACAGCAGAGCAATTCCTCGGAATATCTAGGAGTGAAGAGGAAATTCGAGGCTCCCGCTTCGACTATAGGGGTCACTTACTTTCAAGTCGTTACTTGCATAGTAGTTGAACAGGGACATTGTCAGGTTCCTTAGACTGGTGGTTACCCCAACCCACCCCATTGAGATTTAAGGACCTCAGCACGCTTACTGCAATGCAGGCGAGCTTCCTCCCCACATCAACGACGATGCTGTGCCAAATTTAGCAAGTTGTCAGAAAGTCTAACATGGCCTGGCTATTGTTGCAGCCCTTGCACTGGACGTGCAGGGACGCTGCACCCGGTGCCAAACAAAACCATGTGAACCTACCTGCTTCAAGTGGTTTCACACTGTCTCCAGTGATACCGCCGGTCTGTGCACCGGTGCAAGGTACAAGGTGCCCAAGACAAATGGCGCATCCCCTCATGGACGCTCAACGTTTCATTTTCCCTGTTCTAACCTTTCAACTCAGGGCCACTTTCGCTCAGGCACATTCGCCAGCCGGTTGGTTGGTTAATTGAATATGGCATGTATGCACGGAAATGTGCCATTCGGTCCAAATGGACTATGCTAGCAGAGAGGAAAGCATGTGTTGGGGATTATTATAACCACATGCAATTAAAAGTTACAACAGAATAATTTAATGGGGATGAATTATGTAAAGAAATCCAAACTTTTTGATCTCTTTGAACATTTGAACGTGGTTCCAATGATGTACAGGAGACGACATTGAACTATTAAATATCATTTTGCACAGACTACTGAGTGATAGTTTGATATACCTCACTTAAGAAACTCAAACACACTTATGAAAGAATGATCTACTCGTGCCCCGGGTCATTATTGAGACGGATATTCCCACTGACCCCTCGCTGTCGTTCCTATAAGAAGCCGAGCGCCTTGTTTTTAATGTGCTGTTCCTTCCTCTGCTATTCTCCAGATGGATGTCAGCAACAGGAAGGAGGCGCTGAAAATACAAACTCCATCAACTCAAACAGCGACGATTCAGACGAAGCACAAATGAGACTCCAGCTGAAAAGGAAACTGCAGAGAAACAGGACCTCTTTCACCCAGGAGCAGATCGAGGCCCTGGAGAAAGGTGAGGACAACATGGCGAGGGAGCGAGGTTGAATGAGTGGGAAGGCGCCAGGGGCCGAGAATGGATACACCAGCCTGAGATAGAGTGAGTGAGAGATAGGGCGTGAGAGGAATGAGTCCTTATTTTGTTACTCCCGCCAACAAAGAACTTCTTTCTTCCAGAATTCGAAAGGACTCACTACCCCGACGTGTTTGCCAGAGAACGATTAGCGGCCAAAATAGATCTCCCGGAAGCTAGGATACAGGTAAACCATCTTTCTGAATGTAACTCTGACAGCTTTGTTAAGAAATACACGCTTGTAGCTCTTTGCAATGTTTCCGACACAGTAAGGTGGATAAATGCAAAGGTTTCTCTGCTAATTTCTTCACGCCATGACTTCAATAACTTTTGACCTGCATGTCAATTTGTATCGGTGACTTGCACAAAGGGAGGGATTTTCTCTTTACCTGAACCAGAATATAAAATGCATATTTCAATCCCACACCGCTCAAGGCTGGGCTGCGTATTAAATATATTGCACGGGCAGAAATCCAACCTGAGATTTGTTAACATAGAAACATCCTGCTATTTTCCTTAGATCTTTTTCCAAGCATTTATTCACCGCCTTTCAAATCTTGTTTTGGTGCATAGGGGTAGTTGGATAGCCCTCTTGCCGCTACAGAAGCTTGCATTTCTGTATCTCACACCTTCAATGATCGCGCCAATTGCAGTACTATTGAAGTCAGTCATTGTTGTAATGTGGGAAACACAGCAGCCAATTTGCACATTACAAGTTCGGTCAGACAGCAGTGAGATAATGACCAAATCATCTGTGTTTCTCTTGTCGAGTGAGAGGTACATATTGGCCAGGGCGCCGGGGATAACTTCACTGATCTTCGAAATAGTGTCATGGAATGTTTTACGTCCACCTTGGAGAGGAGATGAGCCTCTTCAACATTTCACCCGAAAGCCTCCTCAATTGACCACTCAAGTATCGAGAGCTAGATTTCTGTGCTCAAATCTCTGTAACGGTACTTAGAATCTCTACAGTACCGCAGGAGGCCATTCGGTCCATTGAGTCTGCATCTACCCTCTGAAAGAGCACCCTACCTAGGCCCACTCCCCCACCCTATCCCTATAAACCCTAACACCACCTAACCAGCACATCTTTGGGCTATGGGAGGAAACTGGTGCACCCAGAGGAAACCCATTTGAATCTGTAACCTCAAGTGCCTCAAATGCCACAGATAACACTGAGTTGAGTCACTCAGAGACTATGGATTCGAATCCTCCACAAGTTACCTGAGCCTAAATATTAGGCCCACACTTCAGTGCAGCACCTCATGCAGTGTCTGCCGTTCCAATTTTTGGGATGGAATAATAAATCGAGCCCCCACCTGACCTCAATAGTGGATATCAATGATTATATGATACTATTTCAAAGATAAGTAGCGGTGTTTGGCCAGGTGTCCTGATCAATAATTACCCTCAAACAACATCACAAAAATGGTCTAGTAATGATCATATTGCTGTTTGTGGGACATTTTGTGTAAATTGGTGCTTACTACGTTACAATTTAGTAGGGCAGATGGAGATGTAATGGGAATGTCACTGGGCTAGTAATTGGGCTCAGGCTAATACTCGAGAGACATGGGTTCACATCCAACCAAGACAGCGTGTGGAATTTAAAGTCAATTAATAAATCTGGAATATAAAACTAGTCTCAATAATAACCATGAAGCTGTCTGTTGATGATACAGTACAATCTCTATAGTGCAGACAGAAGCCGTTCAGCCCATCGACTCTCTGAAAGAGTACGTAACTAGACCCGAACCCCGTTATGCCACCTAAACTGTGCATCCCTGGACACTAAAGGGCAAAGGGCAATTTGTCACAGCCAATATACCTAACCTGTACATCCCTGGACACATCCCGGTTTTCTTCTGCACTGTAGAGATTTAGCATGGCCAATCCACCTAACCTGCACATCTTTGGACTGTGGGAGGAAACCAGAGCACCTGGAGGAAACCCACACAGATATGGGGCAAAAGTGAAAACACCACACAGTCACAAGGCTAGAATAGAACCTGGGTTCCTGGAGCTGTGAGGCAGCAGTGCACTGTGCCAATGTGCCGCCATGTTGTTTATGAAACTATCATTGTTCCTGCAAAAAAAAAACACCTGGTTCACTAATTCCCCTTTTGGGAAGGAAATCTGTCACCTTTACCTGGTCTGGCCTACATTTGACTCCAGGCCCACAGCAATGCCAATTCACTTGTAACTGCCTTTTGAAATGGTCCAGCAAGTCAGTCAGTTCAAGGGAATTGGGGTGGGCAACAAATGCAGCAACACTCAAGACTGGTGAAAGAATAAAGAAACAATAGCAAAGTGATTAACTCCAACAGTATTACATTGGTTTTAGCTGCTGAGGTTCAGTTGGCAATACTCTGACCAGAGGGAAGTTGTTCCAGTCCAGCTCCAGGATTTGAGCACAACTGTCCAGTGCAGTGCTGCACTGTCGGAAGCGCTGTCTTGGATGAGACCTTAAACATAAACGCCTGCCCTTTCATGAAAATGCGCTATTTCAAAGACGAGCAGGGACCGCTTTCCAGAATGTTCTGGCCAATATTTATACCCAAGCCAACAGCAAAAAACCGAGTATCTGGTCATCATCACCTTGATGTGTGGGGTTTCCGATATTACAACAGCGCCTACACTACACAAAGATAGAGGTTGAATCCCTACAGTACAGAGGGAGGCCTTTCAGCCCATCGAGTCTGCACGGACCCTCCGAAAGAGCACCTTTCCTAGGCCCATTCCCCTGTCCTATCCCTGTAACCCCAACTAACCTGCCCAGCTTGGGAAGGAAGCCCACACAGACAAGGAGAGACAGTGCAAACTCCACACAGCCACCCAAGGCTGGAATCCAACCCGGCTCCCTGGCGCTGTGGGGCTGCAGTGCTAACCACTGTGTCGCCGTGCACTTTATTGGCTACAAAGGCCTTGGGGCGCCAAGAGGTGGTGAAAGGTGCTATAAGTAGCAAATCTCTTCTTTCCTTGGGTTTGACACGAACTCACCTCTCTCTCTTTCTCTCTCTCTCTCCCATTCCACTTTTCCTTTCCCAGGTTTGGTTTTCCAACAGAAGAGCGAAATGGAGACGAGAGGAAAAGCTGAGGAATCAAAGACGACAAGCCAGTAACACCCCGAGCCATATCCCCATCAGTAGCAGCTTCAGCACCAGTGTTTACCAACCAATCCCACAGCCCACTACTCCCGGTGAGGGCAATGCTATATCCGTGGGTTATTCCAGAAATATGGTGAAAAGTGCGGAGCGGCGTGAGGGTTAACTGAAACCAGCACATGATCAATCACTGAATCTTACACACACAAAAAAATACCCGGAAAGAATGATGCAAAGTCATTAAAAGAGGGAATGAGTTAAAAGAACAAGAAACTTCAACACCACTGGCATTTCCCCCCAGATACATTGTCGCTACTGTTTTATTAATTGGCAAATCAACGCACGTTTCATACGAAGGTTGAATGCCCGTCATTAATATAATGACAAGTACACATTTGTAATCCAGTGACTATGCAGACTTGGTAATGATGATTTCCAGAGAACCTGGAAGTGCAGTGATTACAATAAGAGAGCATGTTAAAATGTTATCTGCTTTTGCGGCCCATTTGTCCCCAGACCCCCGAGGGCATCATAAGAATAGAAATATGTTCTACGCGGAATTGAAGGTCTTAATTGGGTCAGAGCTAATAGGATACATTCCTTTGCAGCAGGAATTTTCCCAGTGCGTTTTAACAGTGATTTAATATGAGGACTATTTCATAAAAGAGGTAGTTCCTTTTCATTCTTTAAAAACATCAAAGTAATTGGCGTCAGTTGCATTTGGATGACAACTTGACCGTGCATCAGGTCTTGTAATGAGGACAGGGCGGATTATTAATACATATTCAATCATGTGAGCCCCCTGAAATTGTTTGCTGTCGATTATGTGAAAAATGTTGCTTAAATCCACAGTGTCCGTGTCAATGCGTCAGAGAATTCCCCAGCTTCCCCGCCCCCCTACACACACACACACACACAGCGTAGTTTAATAGCTAAAACAGCTGGGTATTATAACGCTGAATTGCACGGGTCAAATAAGGACCTCGTTGCAGTATGTTGAACCGGGTAATGCCCAATCCAGCTGGTCAGGAGGTGGCAAGCATCAGTCAAGTTTCCTCCAACCGCACCACTGTCCAGCTGCAGTGGTTGGCAGTGCATATGGGTGGATATCAAGCGAGATTGGGCTGACTAAACTGTGACAGGCCCCACGTTAAAGGGCGGTCACGTGGGCACGTACTGAAGGAAGGAAAACGGTGGGTTCAAATCTCACCATGTCGGTGATGAAAGCAGTTGGTACGGTAGACTGAGAGAAACTGGGTGTTGAGAACAAGCCTTAATGTGCCAGCAAGGGTATTCCAGGGAGCTTTGACAAAGCGTCAGCCAGACTCGGAATCTTAGCTCCCCTTTATCTCCACAGATGCTATCAGATCTGCTGAGATTGTCCAGCATGTTCTGTTTTTGTGTGAAGGTATCGGGGGTGGTAAAACTCCCCCCCCCCCCCCCAAAAAGCCGGTCATGCTTGTGTGTGTGAGGGGGGGGGGGGGGGGGGTTAAACGTGTTAAAATGAAATTGATAAATGGTTACATCTCTGCTAAGTAAGTGGAACAAAGAGGTCATTAACAGGCCAGTCACGATTGAACTGAATGGAAGAACATGCTCGAGGGGCTGAATGGCCTTTCTGCGATTGGCCATATTGAACAGGGGAGATGTGCAGACCCTATAACAGGGACAACTGATAGGCCGGGCTGGAGGGAATAACCAAACCACCTGTCCTCTGTTGGATTAAACTTGATTAAATGTGTGAAATTGCATTGAATTCGGGCACTGGTTTGTCAGTGACACACTGTCCCAAATCATTGCCTCTAATATAGTTTCATTTCCTCTATTTTCAGTTTCCTCTTTTGCCACTGGTGCAATGCTGGGTCGGGCAGACACATCCCTTACAAACACTTACAGCGCACTGCCACCGATGCCCAGTTTCAGCATGGCAAACAACCTGTCTATGCAAGTAAGTATGGAGCAGAGCAAACACAATCAACAGCCATTAAATGCTTTCTCTCCGGCATGCACAAACGGATCTTGTGTTTTCCATTTGTTTTTCGATAAGTCGCCGGTGTCCAGCCAAACGCCGTCTTACTCCTGTATGCTGCCTAACAGCCCGTCAGTTAATGGACGCAGTTATGACACGTACACGCCGCCTCATATGCAGCCACATATGAACCCCCAGTCCATGGGCACCTCGGGGGCCACATCCACAGGTAAGACCATTGAGAAAACCCACTGAAAATACTGTAGCCCCTTATGTACCGGCACCAACCACATTTGAGTGGACCACTAGTGTAAACCAACATCTTGCTCACCCCAGTTCTAACTGAGCCAATCTCTGTTAAGAAGATTATTCGTATTAATCATTTATTTTACCCTTTTAAAAGAGGTAATGCCTTTTCCCTAATGCCTTTTCCGGGTAGGGACCTATCCCTAAATGAACATTTATTTTGAAAAACACAGGTATTAATATGTAATTATTAATATATCGTTTGTGAACGCATTAAGCGACTATTTGAAATTTGGAGATTGCAAAATATTTCGTTTTATGAGCAAACTGTGACAATCCGATCACCGGTTGTCAAAATGCTCTTGATCCCACTCCAGGTGAAAGTGAGGGGGTAGGAGCGCTGCGTTCCTTAGACAAAAATAAACTGCAATCGGCCGAGTCAATTATGAGTCTGCTGCTTAAAATAGCAACAAAATGTTAACACAAGGGTGGCAAACATTATTCAAGATCCCAAAGCCTCCGAGGACCAGAGCGCTCAAGTCATACAATAAACAAGTTTTCTTTTTGGAATTGTTCGGGGAATTAGCACTCACCGGCAATAAATAAATACTTCTGTTTTTCTTCTAGTTTTGTTTTGTAGGATTTCATATTTATCTCGTTCAACAACATCATTGTTATTGATGTAAAATTAGATTTTTTTTTAAATAACACAATCATCGCGTGCAAAATAAAAAGCAGTAGATACAGAAGATTGTGTGTGTGTGTATGTGTTTTTTCATGGTGGTTTTGGTTTGATTTCCCAGGACTTATTTCGCCTGGAGTGTCGGTACCTGTTCAAGTGCCAGGAAGCGAACCGGACATGTCTCAGTACTGGCCCAGATTGCAGTAAAAACAAAGGGAGAGCGGATAGAGACTTTTGGAGAGTCGGTTGCCCAGCAGTATTTGTTTCTGAGAGGAGACTCTGAAGGTATCTTTGTTCTGGGACTGCGCCGTTTACGCTCACTCTGAGAAGACCCACGTGGACTTGTGTGGTGCCCCGGCGTGTGAAGTCAACTGAACAAAAACGTTCTTTTCCCCTCCCCCACTGAAATCCTTCACTCGGTGTATTCTTTGTAAATGGGCATTTTCTGTATGTTTAAAACAAGAACAACTAGACTCGATGGATATTTGACACACGTTGGTCATGGGATTCGACACAGGACGTCATGGTCAACAGAGCAACCATCAGTTAAGGCCAATATCGAGCGCTACATTTCTAGATTCATGGACTTTGATGTTACCGACTCGTACCATTACATGACACTAAATTTTATTTTGGGGGTGGGAGGGGTGGGTGAGGGGTGGGCTTGGGGAAGGGAAGCCAACTTTAGTTGTGTATAAGCGAGCTGTATCTGTTTGGGTTCGCCCGAAGTCGTTGACAGATAAGTTTATGTACAAAGATAACAGGACTTCAAGGAAGTGGACAATTTGGTAGATAAAGGTAGATTGTGTCATCGATATAATCCAATTTGTTATGTCCGAAATGTAAGTATTTGTCTTCCCTAGAAATCTCCCAGAATGATTTCTATAATAAAGTTAATTTCATTTATATTCACCCCGAATACGCTAGAGATGATTTATATCCACCCAATGCATCATTATAGCCAACAACGTTCTATTTTTCTTTGTTAACTCCGTGCAAGCTAATTGTTCTGATATCTGTATATAGGTAGCTGTCACGTTCAAACTTTTCTTTCTCGTGAAAGTAAAACGATGTTTCATACAAAATTAAACTGGTTCTCAAGAGTTTTAAAACATTAAGTGTTTCAGTTATGTTCGATTGCATATCAAAGCTTCAGTCAAGATATACCAAAGCATACTTTCAGTTACTACCTGCCTGTTTTAAAACACAATATCGTGTTGATTTCTTTTTGTCAATAAATTCAGAGGGAGTTAGTCTTTGGATTTATGGTGAACCAATCGCTTACTTTTTTTAAAAAAACTACCTTTACCTGTTTAATTTCTAAGTGGAAAAGTAAAATAAATGCTATGTTAATGGACGTATCATAGAGTTCCTAAAATGATCTTACATGTCAACATTAGAATTTAAATCATTCTTGGATGGATGGGTGAGTTGATAAATGTAACTGGTGATATTCACGTCATAGATGCAGTAAGCATTTTTTTAAGTTCTGGCTTAAACACTGTAATTTTTGTTGTTTACACAGAATACAGCTACTAGCAGAAACAAAAAAAACTTGTAAAAATGTACATATTTTGTACAAGTATTAAAATGTCGATGAAGGGTGACACCCCTAAATTATCATTTACGAATAATGTCGTTCTTTACGCATTAGCTAAAGTCATCCATTCTTCTAGTTTGAGGTCAAGTTTTTTGCTGTTGCTTCAAGACCCCACATAACTTTGGATAGAAACAGCCACGTTATTTAAAGGAAGGTAAATAGGCGGAACATGTATGAAATCATTAAATTTTAAAATAAAAGGTTCCCCCTTCGCATTCTTTATTTACCTGTAAATAATGCACCATAACTCCAAAGAAGAGATCAGGGAAACATTAATGGTCACGTTTGCGATAAAGTAAACCCAAGTATTATATCGAAGGTTTTAATGATATCTGATACCCTCTTCCGCCAAAAAGCCCTTGGACCTAAGCCAGCTGAAATCTTCACAACCGAGATCGATAGAATTTTGTCAGGTAAGGGCACTAAGGGTTATTAAACGAAGATTTTATCAATATACAGGTAAGCCATGATCTAATTGAATGGAGGAACAGGTCCAGGGGCTGAATGGTTTAGTCCTGTTCCAGAACAGGAAGGCACCAATGAAAATTGGTGCCGTGTACATTTAAATTAATTATCAGGGAAAACTTCGCTTAGAAGAATTGGTACATATTGATCGTAACATACTCAGCAAAATCATGGAGGCAAATTGCTGGGGTTATTACAAGTTGAGGTACAATTCGACCACTGTGTTTTTACGCATGCAAAATAGTTTGGAAATTGTGTGTGGCGGAACCAGTATAGTTCAGGAGTCCGGTGGTGTTACTATTCTGAGGTGTGCTGAAACCAAGTGATATAAACGCCCATCCAAGGGAGCATCCACGCGCCGGTTTGAGAGTGCACCGGGCGCAGTATAACTCCAATCAGTGCAAATGATGTTCCAAAAGTGCTCAAGGTTGGACACCCTGAGCACTTTGTCCACATTTTGCAAAACAGTCTATTTAATGTTAGGACAAATCGGATGCTCCCCTCTCCACTTAGCTTGCTTCGCCAAAGCCTCTCCAGACATTCTGTACTTTAGCTCCAAATTCGTAAAGTCCAACCAAGGCACATTCATTTACTCAGTTTCTATTTCATAATGGAGCTCGTTTTAATTGGATCAAATCGCACAGAAGAAAAACAATCCTGAAGTATTCACAAATCTAACATGTCCTGTCTTACTGGCTGTGTTAGGTTTGAACAAGTCTCGATATTTAACTAAAAAAAAACCAAAATAGTGCGGAAAATGGAAACATGAAATAAAAAAAACAGATGTTGAAAGCACTCAGCTGGCCAGACAGTGTGTGTGGAGGAACAGCGTTAACCTTACCGAAAGATCAGCCACAGGACCATTAACTTAGGGGCTGGTTTAGCTCACCAGGCTAAATCGCTGGCTTTTAAAGCAGACCAAGCAGGCCAGCTTTGTTCGATTCCCGTACCAGCCTCCCCGGACAGGCGCTGGAATGTGGCGACTAGGGGCTTTTCACTGTAACTTCATTGAAGCCTACTCGTGACAATAAGCGATTTTCATTTTCATTTCACTTTTTTCTCTTGCTACAGATGCTGTCCAAACTGACCGTCTCCAGCATCTTCAGCTTTCATGTAGACCTTTCTAAGTTTGATTCTTGAAATGCCTTTACATTGGAATGTGGAGCAGTTTAAAGATGTAGGGCGAAGACTTGGTTCGATTCAAACGGAATAGGGTTCTTGGAGGAGGAGGAGGAGGGGGGGGGGGGGGGTCTAGTTGTGATGCTGGACCTTGCATCTACAAGTCACAGAATGCGAGGCCATTTAGTTTTCTATCCTGCTGCTTTGAACTGTCGCGAGCATGCTCTTCATTTATTGATACCACATCCTATATTGAAAGTACGGGTGGTAGATGTCAGGGAAATTAGGGTGCAGAAATGCTACCAGTTTCACACTAAGCAATTCAGAGCGTACACAGGGCAACTTGCCAATGTACCGAAAACCAAACCCTCTTCCACTTCACTTTCACCCCAATTAAGAATGAAATTTGAACAAGTGCAAATTGCATTGCAAAAACGCCAGTATTGGCAGATGGAACTCCTGGTACCTTTTAACGCGACGTTTGAAATTCAGAAAAGGGTAGATACTCCTCTCGCCCACCTTTTAAAATAAAAATCTCCGAAATAGCAGTGCGCTGCTCCAGTTTTTGGATTGGAATAATCGCTGAATGTTCCGTACAAGCAGTCCGATGCTGCCTTCGATATAAAAAAAAACTTGAATTTACGAAGCACACAAAGTGCTTTAATATCCACGAAGTACTGTTGGAATATCGCCCCCCAGCAGTAAGATAAAGGACAGGAACCCTCAAACAGAGACACTATTTGGGGAATACATATTACCCAAGACACTTGGAGAGAATTTGTGGGTAACTATCTTCTTTGAAACACTCTTATATTTTAAGATAAACGAAAAAATGGCACTCTCACCCATTAGATCAGAGTAATCGAAATATTAGGGTCACCTTGAAGTTAAAGCAAGGGAACACACGCACAGGTAGACTTTGGAGAGAGATAGACAAACAGAAAGGAAGTACACTTCAAATATTCCAGACAATTTAGTGGTCTCAGCATCAGATTCTTCGATCAGGCAGTACTTGAACCTATTAGATACTACCTGAAAGCTGAAAGGCAGAGGGACAACTAAATATAATACGTACTATAGGGATCAATATTCAGACAAAGGGAGATTAAATTAGTCCCCTACTCACCAACAGCCCATTTCGTCTCAGTACAAGACGTTAAAATATTTAATAAGCAATGTTTATCCTTTAAATTCATAGCACAGTTCCGTGCAGCGTAGCTCATTTGTGAATTATGATTCTAAGTGGATTCTACTAAAATGATATAAATAACATTTTGAACAAAGGATTTCAAACAAAATGTGAGATTTATATTCACTGTACGATGTAAAAACTTGGCAAATATGCTCCACAACTAGAATAAAGGAAGAACTACCCTTTAACTTGGATATTTGGTTGAAGACTATTTTCCCTGCTGTTGGCTATATTTATTATGCAGAAAGTATCCAACAATATGCTAATATTGTATCACTCTAAGGATTGACGTGTGGGCACCAGAGGTGAATTATGCTTTAGGATAAACCCTTTATGTCGCACAAGGGCACAGTTTAAACAGTATTCAACTTAAGTTTTGATGACTATTCTACATCATGCTACGATTAGGCCTTGATTGGTAGAAATGTGCAACAATGATCAGAATTGGATGATGTTGAAGCTTAATTCATTTGAAATCCATAATAACAGGCTTTATCCAGCTGTTCCCTGTATTGCATTGCCCCAAACACATTACAGAACATATACAATATGCATGGGGAGAAGGTGCAAGAAAGGCTTAATAGCAGACAACATAAGATGACCCATGGAATTGTTCATGGGAGCTAAGACCAAAGGTAGTCTTCAGGCAAAGTAGGGTTAAAGTCCCTATTTTAAAATCTTTACGGTGGAACAGGGTAACAAAGTATGATAAGGTATGTGCAAATGTAAGATTTTTGAAAAATTATACATTTGTGTGGCTAAAACACAACAATTCCTTTTTTCCACCAGAACCATTTTGTTACTGTTTTCCTCGATACCTCTGAGAAGTTCCTTTATCCATATTGATGGCTGTACCCTTAGCTGTCCTGTTCCAAAGCTCTGGAGATTCTTCCCTACACCTCTCCCCATCTCTACCTCCTCCTTTAAAATGTTTCTTAACAGCTATGACTTTGGCTAAGTTCTCGGTCAAAATGCTAATATCTCTTTATGTGGCTCAGTTTCAAATTCTAGCTGACTACGCTCCTCTGTTGTACGCCAGGACATTCATAGCATGTTAAAAGTGCTTTATGAATGTACATTTTTATTATTGTACATTAAAGTTTCTATAAATGCAAATTACTGCTGAGATGTTTTTGGTTTTTGTCTGAAATTTCTTGATTAAAAGAAAATAGCACATCCCTATTTGGAGATGGATTTGCAATTATGAATGAGTATGACATGTTAGCAACAATATCTGTAACATTAAAATGGATGTCGAAGAACAGGTGAGTTAGATAATCATGTAAAATTACGGGAATAAAACCCAAACTCTGGTAACAATCTCTAGATCTTTTTCAGACTCATATTTCAAAATATCATTGATGTGTGAAAACACATCTGGAAAAAGATCTTTACACTGAATGTTTGCACGATATGGAATGCACTCTGTCCCATAACACCATAAATGTAGAGTCCATCAGTGTTCTTAAAATTGAGGAAGATGCTTAGCTCGCAATTAAGTGCTATAAAGAATGAAAGTGTTGGAATTTAAAATATTCCAAGGAAGCATTGGTTCAATGACCAATGTGGTTTATTCCTGTTCTTCGGTCCAAAATTAATTAAATGTTCTCACGATAACCTGGATTCCACTGAAACTAGTATTAAAATTCAATTTGCAAGGTGACAGCAGGCACTTGTTAGAGTTCACGGTAGCAGTGATATACCTTGAGATGATGCATGTGACCTTGATTCTTGATAGCAAGTGGTTTACGTTTCATGTAGCAGGTTAACCGGAGTGTCAAAGTTTAAATCAATTTCAAATGATGCAAAATAATACACAAATGTCAGTGATCATTTCTTGGTATGCTTCATCAAGCCATCTTTTTCTTTTCTTTGGTAAACAATTTTGTTCTTCTTCATCTTCTCAAAAGATTCTATAATTCAGGTGAATGATATTCAAACTTAAGCACCTTAACCTTTTTCAAATTAATTTCAGGCAATTTCATTCATAGCAAGTAAACCCATTGCCAACCAATTATGAAAAATATACTTTATCTGGAAAGAAGTCTGCAAAATTTAAAATGGCAAATTAATTACACTATTTGATCAATGTTAGTTGTTATTTTAATTGAAAGGTGTGAGTTTAGAGCAGCAGGATGAATTTCGGATTTCACTAGCCCAGAGCCAGGACAAATACAATTGGCCAAATGTCCTCAGTTAATACTGTAAAGTGTAACAGTCACATGATTTTATTATACATTGTTATGAGCTTCAAGATCAGGTGTTAGGATTCTGTTAGAGATCGTGAACGTTTAAAGGGCAATGTGTACAGCCAGTAATTAATTGAAAGAACTACACCATAAAATTACACTTTTTAAACAGGAAAATAAAGCTTTACTGTATATGACAAATGATCAAAGCAAGTACTATTGACAGAACACTATAGTTGATAACTACTTATCCTATGAACTCGGTTCTATCTTTTCCTTCCACCCAAGAGATCTCATATACAGTTCAAGAATCTAGACACATTTCTTTCGGGACTATTGCACAAGATAGGCCACAGCCCTCCAGAATTCACTTTAATTCACCTCAATGTTTCAGCTATTCTCTGAGCTTATATTTTTTGGGGATCCTTCTATTAGCTTGGGCGAAGTGACCCTTCAACTTTTACTTAATACCTCATGGCTGTGGATGGCTCAGCCCCTTGTTCTGGGTGCCAGAAGATACCCAACTGCCTTCTTATAGTTTCCAAAATAATTCTGCTGACTGCTTTCTGCCACACTGTGAGGATCACTGTAGATTTCTTCCTCCAGCTGAAAACTAAGAAAGTCTCCCAGCTGCATTTTACCTCTGGAAATCAAAACTGAGTTTCAACTCCAACTGCATTCCCCGCGGTGTATAATGTTAGGAATTCCTCTACTTATAGTGTAGACCTGACTAACAATCATCTTCAGTTGGCTCTCACAATCCAGTAAGTTGCAGTCTGCGGCAAAGACAAAATGCTGTGATCTTCTTTCTGAGCAAACACCCAGATAACTTCAACAAAATAACCTTCTATCCCTGTGGCCTAGCTCTAAGACAATGCAGGATGCTTTGGGATGATCCCAAACAGAAATATAAATCGATTATTTTACTTTCAACCCAATTCTGATTCTGCAACCCATATAAATAATTTGTACTTCTTGTAAATCTAATTTGCCTTTCTCCAGACTCCCTGGTCCACAAAGAAAGCCCCATGTTTACAAATCTGCTTCCAATTTCTTTTATTGAGATAACGATAAACACGCTGGCTCTACCAAGAGGTCCAAAGATAAGTCATTTATGGTTCAAATCCTCTCCCTTCAAAACCTGACCGCATTAAACAAACACTTTGAATTGTAATTACCCAGGTCTATCCAAATTGCACTTACTTCAGGGTTGCTTATCAATTTCTCAATAACGCACACTTACCATTCAAACCTTCAGCCTGCAAGTTATATTCTCAAATGTTATACTCTGAAACATGTAAATTATGAGCTAGATTTTCACAATATACGGAGAAAACCTTCTGTCAGTTTTCTTGAATTAAACTAGACAGATGCTTCAAATATGTTATCTATCATATCAATATTTAGTGTGGTAAACATAAATTCTATTGGTTAAATGACCAATGAAAATAAATCTCTATCTTTTACTGAAGCACACACACATAACTGAGGAAATAATGGCATCATATTAATTCTGTTTACACATTACAAAAAAACTTTTACAAAGTCTGTTTTGCGTCTTCATTCCACACTATCACGCACAATGCCACTAAAATTAGTGTGGGATAATAGAACCCAAAATTTAACCTCTAGTTTCAATGATACATTTGGTTATTTTTAGTGTCGGATCAAAAAATAAGTTATGACAAAAGGTAATAAAATTTCCTCGATGCAGTTATCAAGAAACATAATCTTACAACATTAGGTAAGGTGCTTGATTAGATTTTCTAAGTTATGAGTAGTGAGTGCAGCACCTTTCGTAGGAAGGTAAACCTTGCAGGAAGATAGCTTTAAACCACAGGAGCTGGATGATGAAGTGACCCAGTGGCATTCTCCAGACAATCACTATTCAATTTTAACTTCATAATATCTAAGGAATGGGTGAAGGGATTTGTTATTGGCATTCTTGGGAAATTACGAAGGCAGAATGTTAAATCAGGAAATGTTAATGTTTTAAATGTTGACAAATATTGAAGTATGGACAGACTGCTGTTGAAAAGTAAGAGAAGAGTTACTTTGTCATGGGGAAGATCATTGCCATTTCTTTTCAATTCAATGATAATTATTCCTACAAATAGAAATAGAAAACGGTTAAAATGCATAACATTCTGAGGCTGGGGGTCAATTGAAATTTTCAAAGCTGAGGTTGATAGATTCTTGTTAGACAAGGTTTTTAAGGGGTTACAGCACTAAATGGGTCGGTGGAGTTAAGACACAGATCAGCCACAATCTAATTGAGGGATGGAGCTGGTTTAAAGGGTTACTACTGTTCCTATTCCTAAGCACCTTAACCTAATGTATCTGAAAAAAACCCCACGCAGGTAATATTTCAAGTGGAGCTTTTTCATGATTCAAGTTTTTTCTTTTAGAGTACCCAGTCAATTTTTTCCAATTAAGGGACAATTTAGCATGTCCAATCCACCTGCCCTGCACATCTTTGTGTTGTGGGGTGAAACCCATGCAAACATGGGGAGAATGTCCACACGGATAGTGACCCCAGAGCCGGGATCGAACCTGGGACCGCGGCGTCATGAGACTGCAGTGCTAACCACTGCGCCACCATGCTGCCCCCTTGATTCAACTTTTTAAGATGACATTATCGCAGATGCCTTATGTGACTGATAAATGTATTCCACAATAGTTTCAAAACATCAATTTTGGTCTCAGTTAATTAATTTAAGAGCAGATTGAAGCGCAGAGTGCAGTTCGTTCATGCACCCTCGCTTAGACTATTTTAAAGGTACTGATATTAATTTGCTGTTTTTTGCGTCCAAAACATCCCTACCGGCAGATAATTTTACACTTCTGTATACATGATAGGTTTCATTTGAAACGGCCTGACTAATCTTTTGTTGAAACAGTTTGAATGCCAAGCATAGTGGTTGCTAACTGTTCGAGTGTAGTTTGGTTATACAGAATCTGTTATTTGGCACAGACAACTAGAAATATCTGATTGAAATATTAGTAGGGAAATAAAGAAAGACTTGCATTATTATAGCACTTTTCATGACTACTGGAAGTATAAAAGTCCTTTTCTGATTAAGTACTTTTTGAAGTGCAGCTACTGTTGTAATGAATGAACTGTGACAGCCAATTTACATTCAGCAAGCCCCCACAAACAACAATGTGAAAATGACCAGGAATCTGTTTTTTGTGACGTTGTTTGAGGGCTAAACAATGACCTGGACACCAGGATAACTGCCCTGCTTTCTTTTAAGCGTGCCATGAGAGCTTTTAAGTCCACCATTGGTTTTACATCTCATCAGAAATACAGCACCTGCAACAAAACAGGGCCGGAATTCTCTGGCTGTTGCAACTCATTTTCCCCACTGTCAGCGCACCCCCGCCTGTGGGTTTCCCGGTGTCATGGGGCAGCAGAGAAACACGCGACTCAGGAACTGGAGAATCCATCCACAGAACTCCCTCTGTTTTTCACTGGAGCATTGATTTCTGCAATATCTGTTATAACTGGATGGGAAGATCCCAGACTGGAACCCTGGCTCCAAATACCATAACTATGACTTTTTGTTTGATCAAACATGGAGGAGCAGAGTCACAAGACCACTAATTAGTTTTAACAACGAGAAAAATATATTTATTAAACATGGAAAAGAAAATGGATTATAAAACAATACTCCTTTACAGTTTAACAATTACAAACAGATTTTAAGATTAACATTAATTACAATGTACCCCTTTAGCTACAATGGTCTCATTAATATACAAAGTCCCTTTGATACACACAAGACAACTGTGGTCAAATACACACTTCTTTCTGAAATCCCAAGTGAACTTTTGTGGATGCCTGCTCCGGAACCCCCAAATGATTGCCACACAAGAATTTACAAACTCCAATCCTCAAAATACACTTTAAAATCTTCTCTCATAATCATGCTTTCGAATAACGGTTTGCATGCTAAAATCCAGTCAACATTTTCCAAAAGACTCTTGTGAACAGAGCTCCCGCTCCACTTTTACCAATCCAGGCCAGGAGTTTACACCAACACCTTTCAGGATTTCTTGATCTTCAAGCTTCTACACAAACTCAGGTCCAGCCACTGATTTACTTGATTATTTCAAGTAATGTCTCAAACTGCAGTAATGTCTCAAAATCCTTAACATGTTTACAGATATCATTCTGGCCTCCCATGATTGAATGCCTTTTCAACTGTCTATGACTTTATTGAACAGTAATCTGCCTCGTTCCCAGCTTCCTCTGTTCTGTTTCACTTCAAACTTTGTAAGATTCGTTCTACCTCAATTCCATTGTTATCTGGACTATAACTTGTTCCTTACAAAACTTGCATCATTGCAATTCCCCTTGCCCTTTCCAGCTTTTCCTGGCAGTGGTAAAAGCTGTTTACTCGTCAGTGATTAAGCTCCAATTACTGTGACTTTCAGTTCAAACTAAGAACAAAATAAAGCTTTTTCTCTCTGGGAAGTTGCCTCCTGTTGCTAAGCAACAGTTTTTGATGTATTTATTTTTCTCATCTTCATCCTCTCTAAGCACAATAGAAAACCAGTTGGAATTGAAACCAAGCCCAACACATAAAATCACCTTTGTCCAGCATGAATTGGTCCCTTCTGGGCACAGGCACATTAAATTAAACCCACTTAAAAGTATACCTTATTTCTACTGTTTACCAATACAAATATAAATCCCTTACAATTACCTTTGTTTTCCTAACGTGCTCAAGCCCAGAACTTTATGAGTTAAAGGCACAACCAATAGAGTCACAGCTAAAACACATCAACTCCCATTGATCGACATCCCATTTGACGTCTTCAGACTAGACGCAAAGATAAATTTATCATTCAACATTCATCATTATTAGGGAAAGGCAATAAATGGTGGCCTAGTCAGCGATGCCCACATCCTGTAAATTAATAAAAACAAAATTCAACAGTAATGAGTAAGCAAGGATTCTGTCACTTTGAAGGGTTGAAAGAACAGTCAGAACTTGTTGAAAAGTGACCAAACCTATCACCCTGCGGCAAGATAGCTAGATTGCAATTGAGTGCTACAAGCACAGAAAACAATGATGTTGTTCTTACAATACCCAATATCCTCTTTCGTCCTAATTAGCAAGATTCTGAAATGCGATAAATGTAAAACCAATGCAACAAATTTAAACTGTGGAAAATGGGAGATATAAATTTCTGTCCAGACTACATCCAATAAATAGAATGGTTATAAAATTCAATGGAGAGTTTTAAAAATGATCAAAACCTAAAACTCCTATTTGCCTGCATGGATGCTAAGTGCCAACTTGAGCAGAATTTGACGACCATTGTCATTAAATAAAAGAAATGTGCACTTTATCTATCTGGTGAGCTGGTTGCTAGGGAGCAGTGTAAAATGTATTAAATACACATTGGAGCAGCAATAAATTTTACTATGTCCCCAAGACAGGTGGTTAGGTTTGCTATAGCAAAGCTTTTGCTGCACTAACTTTTCTTTACAAAAGGTCAGATGACAAACTGCATTTGTGTTTCCCTCAATAAAAAATGTGGCACCTCAAGTGTTGGTTGTGTTTTTTCTCGGCTCATTTCCCTGAAATAGCATCTGTGTTATATAATTACAACATTGTCATTTTCACTTTAAAAGGATGGCAAATAATATGGCACTTAAACCTTTTTTTCTAACCTTATTATCCATATTGAAAGCTAATGACTTGAGGAAAGCCAAACATGGTAGGAATGTTAATGCGAGTGTCAGAACGTCACTTAACACTTCTGAAACAACTTTTCACCTCATCTCACAAGACGAAGAAGCCTTTCAGCCCACTTGATCTTATCCCTCCTGAATACACCAACCAATGGCATTTTCTTTAAGGTTGATTTTGGAGGGGTGTTTTTAAAGCAGGGCAGAATGGCAGAGGCTTTTAGGGAGGGAATCCCAGAGCTTGGGGCTCAGTCAGTTGAAGGCACAGCCATCAATGGTGAGGTGAAGAAAATTGACAAGAATACCAATCACTTTCCCTTTATGGACTAGTATTCAATTGTTTCCTAAACGAGTTCAGTGTTATGGCTGTAATCTCCCTGCCCATCAATCCTTGCCAACTGTTGATTAGCCTGTAAAAAATATACTTCCTGAAGTTTGTCCTCAACTTAGCCGTCTGTACAGTCAAGGTATCACATTACTAGCACAATCCCTGGTTCCGTTGCCTATTATAAAACATTAATGTTTTCAACAAGGTTTCCATTTGTGAAATCTAAAATTGGTTTATGCCTTTATACTCATAGTTGTTCAGTATAAACATGTTATCAAATTTTATGACATCCCCATTAATGCATAATTTGCATGTAAAAACAATGATAATCCTAATTGTTTTTCCTGATGTTTTCCTTCTCTGTACTAGTGAAAAATACAGTTTTTGTCCTGTGTCATACCTATGAAATAAATAGCTGGAAGATAACAGGATGTTCATGTGTATTACGTGCTATAGTCATTTTATTTTTAAACCGACCTAGCCTCGATAGTGTACAAATTCTGAACTCCTCTATGACAAAACTACTTAGAATCATTCTCACTCCTTTTTTTGTAAGGGGCAATTTAGCGTGCCCAATCCACCTACCCTGCATATATTTGGATTGTGGGGGTGAGGCTCACGCAGACATGGGGAGAATGTGGAAAATCCACACGGACAGTGCCCCGGGGCTGGGACTGAACCTGGGTCCTCGGCGCCATGAGGCAGCAGCGCTAAGTACTGCGCCACCAAGCCACCCCATAATCATTATCACTCCTGATGTTTTGAAATGGGGCCTTGAAATGAATTTTTTACATATATAGTATGGGCAGGAGAATTCCATTAACTTAGAAAGACCCTATCTGAATACTGATGATTTAATTAATTACAGAAATGATTAGAATCTGCTTTTCTAACTTTGTATTTCAGGTCATCTTTTTGGTCATCCTGTCAGCTGGAAGCAATCTGAAGCTGATCTTTAAATATAGAAATATCAATGTTACAATGTGTTTGAAGATATAAATATATGCAAAATTTGCTATCGGGGCTGTTGTGTGTAAAAACAATTCTGTAAATCAGGAAAAGTGTTGTATGTGGGTGGACAAAGTAAATTAGACTGGGGAGTTACAGGCACAGATTGCAACTTGGAAATATGATGTTGTTTCGATAACAGAGACCTGGCTCAAGGAAAGGCAGGAATGGATGTTAAATATTCTTGAGTAAAAGGTGTTCAGAAAAGATAGGAAAGAAAGGAAAGTGAGTGGGGTGGCAGTATTGGTTAGGGACAGCATTGCAGTGCTGGATAAAGGGGAGGTCCCAGAAGGGCAGAATCAATTTGGCTAGAGCCATGGAACAAGAAAGGATGCAATTACATTGCTCGGTGTAATCTATAGACCGCCAATTTAGTGACAAGGATGTAGAAGAATAAATCTGCAGGAAAATTACACAGAGATGCAAACATTATATAGTAGTTTTAATGGGGGGCTTTAATTACCCGAATGTAGATTGGGACAGTGGCAGTGTAAAGAGTGGAGAGGTGGAACAGTTCCTAGATTGTGTCCAGGTAAATGTTCTACAGCAGTATGTGTCCAATCCAACAAGAAATTATGTGCTGTTAGACCTGGTCCTTAGAAATTAGGTGGGCCAAGTAGGTCAAGTATCAGTGGGGAAACATTTAGGAGACAATGACCATTGTATTGTAAATAGAAAAGGAAAATTTGCAATCCAGAGTAAAAATAATTAACTGGGGTGAGCTGATTTCAATGGGGCAAGAACAAAGCTGGGCTGGTTTGACTGGAATGAAAGGTTGGTTGAAAAATTGTAGCTGAACAATGGGCTACCTTCAAAACGGAAATGGTCCGAGTACAGTCAAGGGATACGCCCTTAAAAGGGAAAAGTAGGGCTAATAAATCCAGAGCTCCCTGGATGAAAAAGGAGATAGAAATGAAGATAAGGAAGAAAAAGTGTCCTTATGACAGGTGCCAGGTAACAAGTACAATGGAGAACCAAGAAGAGTACAGAAGGTTCAGAGGGGAGATGAAGAAGTACATTAGAGAAGCAAAACAAGATTATGAGAAAAGGCTGGAAGCTAATATAAAGCAAAATCCCAAAGTCTTCTCTCTGCATATAAATAGTAAAAGGGTGGTAAAAGCAGTAGGGCTGATTAGGGACCTAAAATCCAATTTACGCATTGAGTCAGGGGGATTGGCTGAGGTGTTAAATGAATACATTTAATCTGTCTTTACCAAGGAAGCAGATACTACCCACGCAATGGCGACAGAGGAGGAAACTGTCACTAGAAGGATTCAAAATTGATAAGGAGGAAGTGTTGGATGAACTGTTGGTACTTAAAATTCTCCCAGTGAGCCAGAGAAGACACAGCCAGAGTGAGGCACAGTGAAGAGTGAGTTTGGGAATTTGAAGCTAGGTGGGAATTGAATCAGTGAGACTGTTCCTTTTTAAATTTCAGGAATTTAAATTAATCTAGAATTGTGCAGTGAAGGTTAACAAGGGGGTGCCCAGGGGCAGCACGGTGGCACTGTGGTTAGCATTGCTGCTTAAGGCGCTGAGGACCTGGGGGGAGTCAACTCAGGCCAATTTAAAAAGAGCAGAGTGAGTTCTCCCAGTGAGCCAGAGAAGACACAGCCAGGAGTGAGGCACAGCGAAGAGTGAGTTTGGGAATTTGAAGCTTGGTGGGAATTCAAAGCTGGGTGGGGAGGAGGTACTTTTTATCCCTGGTAAGTGACTGGTAAGTAGTTTTTCTTTTCATTTGTCGAATCCATAGCAAACATTACGCCCTTGTTCAAAAAAACCTTGTAAAGTAAAATGCAGCAATTACAGACCAGTCAATTTAACTTCAGTGATGGGGAAATTTTGAGAAAAAACTATTCAGGATAGAATTAGTAGTCCAAGGGGAAAATCATGTTTAACTCACTTGTTGGAGTTTTTTGTAGAGGTAACAGAAAGGGTTGATGAGGGTAATGCTGTTGATGTGGTGTATATGGACTTTCAAAAGGCATTCAATACAATGCCATATACAGACTTATGAGGAAACCGATCACTCATGAAATAAAAAGGACAGTAGCAACGTGGATACAAAATTGGCTAAATAATAAGAAACAGAGAGTAATGGTCAATGGATATTTTTCAGGCTGGAGGAAGGCTTGTAGTTGTGTTCGGTATTGGGACCCTTCCTTTTCCTGATATATATATATATATATATTAAAATATTTTTATTGGTTTTCACATTTTTATGTTTCAAATTACGTGTCATAACCGTGCATAATATGAAACCAAAGTGTCCACGGTGAAATTAAAATTACAAAAGAGAGATAGACCAAAGGACGAGAATAACAAAACACAAACAAATGAGGATCACTAAAAATATTCACATGTACATGGTTCCCCCCCTACCCCACCTCACCCCATGGCTGTGGGTCCCACTTGGCCGATCTGCCTCAGTTGCCCTGCCTGGTGATGGCCCCAGCGTGCATCCTCCGTGTATTGCTGCTCCCTGTGGTTCTCCGTTTGTCCTTGGGCCTGTCCCCTGTGGTGATACCCCTCGTGTCCCCCCTCTCCCCCGTTCCCCCCTTCCCTTTAAGCTCTGTGGCTCATCTGTGCCCCCCCACCCCCGTTTCTCCTCCGTTCTGCTGGTTGCTGGCATGAACAGGTCATAGATCATAGAATTTACAGTGTAGAAGGAGGCCATTTGGCCCATCGAGTCTGTACCGGCTCTTGGAACAAGCACCCTACTTAGCCCAAGCCTCCACCCTATCCCAGTAACCTAGGAACCCCACCTAACCTTGCTGGACACTAAGGGCAATTTATCATGGCTGATCCACCTAGCTTGCACATCTTTGGACTTTGGGAGGAAACCGGAGTGCCCGTAGGAAACCCATGCACACACGGGGAGGATGTGCAGACTCCACACAGACAGTGACCCAAGCCAGGAATCGAACTTGGGGCCCTGGAGCTGTGAAGCAACAGTGCTAACCACTGTGCTACTCCCAGGTCATGGAACAAGTTGGTGAACAGCATCCACATCCTGTGGAAACCCTCTTCTGACCCATGGATGGCAAATTTAGTCTTCTCCAGTTGGAGGAATTCTGATAGATCGCCAGCCTGTCTGCAGCTTTGGGTGGTGCTGCCGATCGCCAGCCAAGTAGGATTCGTAGGCGGGCGATTAGGGAGGCAAAGGCTAGAGCTTTGGCCCCTCTCTCCATAAAGAGTTCTGGCTGATCTGAAACCCCGTGGACTCTCACTTTCGGCCGTGGCTCCACCCTCACCCCCACAAACTTGGACATTGCCTCAAAGGTGGTCATCCAGAGCCTGACCAGTCTGGGTCAGACCCAGAACATGTGGGTGTGGTTGGCCAGCCCTCTTGGACACCATTCCCATTTGTCCTCCACCACTGAGAAGAACCTATTCATTTGGGTTCTGATTAGGTGCGCTCTGTGCACCACCTTTACCTGCGTTAGGCTCAGCCCTGCACATGTGGAGGTGGAATTTGCCCGGTGCTTCGATCCGAAGTCCCCCCTACCTCTGTTCCCAGTTCTTCCTCCCATTTTCCGCTGATCTCCCCAGGGGATAGCATCCCTCATCCAACAGTCGTTCATACAGGTCCCCACAGTTCCCCTTCCTTCGCCAGCATCCAGCAGTTCCTCAACTAGCGAGTGTCCTGGTGTCTGGGGGTACGTTGTTGTTTTCCCACGGAGGAAGCTTTTGACCTGTATATACTTCATTTCATTCTCTTTGGGTAGTTGGAGCCTCTCCGTGAGTGCTTCCCGAGTAGCTAATCTGCGATCTGTGTACATGTCACTAACCGTCAGTGTTCCCTAGTCCAGTCTTCACCTTTTGAAGGTGGTGTCCATTGTTGTGGGCGTGAACCTGTGGTTGTTCCAGATGGGGGCCATAGTGTATATTTTGGTTAGGCCAAAGTGTCGTCTCATTTGATACCATGTTGGGAACGTAGCTACAACCACGGGGCTTCTTGAATGGCTGGTTGGAGGGGAGGGGAATGCTGTTGTGACTCGGGCTCGAATGGACGCCCGTATGCAGAAACTCTCCTCCATCCTCACCCATTCCACTCCTGGTTCCTTCACCTGGCCCCTCACTCTTTCTGCCGTAGCCAGCCAGGTTTGGGAGGGCCAGCCCTCCCATACTTCTCTTCCTTTTTGAACCCTTTTTTGAATCCTCGGGTTCTTCGGCTTCCGTCCCCCCACCCCCACAAGCGCCGTGAGAAGTTTACCGTGTTGAAGAAGGCTTGAGGATGTCGATCGCTAGGGATCTGAACAGAAAGATCATCCTGGGCAGTATGTTCATTTTGATCGTCTGTACTTCCCTTGCCAGCGAGAGTGGGAGTGAGCCCCACCTCTGCAGGTCCTTTTTTACTTCCTCCACAAGACTTGTCAGGTTCCATTCATGGATCCCTTTCCTGTTGTGGGCTATTTGGAACCCCAAGTAGCAAAATTTGTTTTGGGTTGTTCCAACATTAATCCCTCCAGCTCTGTCCCTCTCACTTCCGGGTTGACTGGGGAGAATCCACTTTTGCTCAGGTTGAGTTTGTAGCCTGAAAAGGCTCCAGACTCCTTTAAGAGCTTCATGATCCCTTCCATGCTCTCTTAGGGGTCCGAGGTGTAGAGGAACAGATCACCCACGTATAAAGAGACTCCATGCTCTCTGCTCCCCTCTGGATACCTCTCCAGCTTTTCGCCATTCTGAGGGCGATCGCTAGTGGCTTGATTGCCTGGGCAAACAGCAGCGTGATAGCGGGCATCCCTGCCTCGTGTTTAGAGCTGGTGGAGTTTGTCCGTACGCTCACCATGGGTGCACTGTATAGCAGTTACACCCAGGCGGTGAACCCTGATCCAAGCCCAAACTGCTCCAGTACCTCTGTGAGGTACTTCACTCGACTCGGTTAAAGGCATTTCTGCATCCAAGGAGATGATCACTTATGGCATTCTCTCCCCGGATGATCACTTTCAGCAGGCATTTAATGTTCGATGTTAGCTGCCTGCCCTTAACAAAGCCCATCTTGCCCGTGACAATGCCCACCTGGTCTTCCACAATTACCTCTGGTATGCAACTCTCCAGCTTCCTAGCCAGGGTTTCTGCCAGGATTTTCACATCAACATTGAGCAGTGAGATGGGTCTGTAGAACCCGCACTCAGTTGGGTCTTTGCCCTTTTTGGATATAAGCGATATTGAGGCTTGTGCCAGCGTTGGTGGACGTCGCCCCTCACCAGTGAGTCTGCGAACATCTCCCACAAGTGCGTGGCCAATGCTGGCGCAAATCCTTTGTGGAAGTCTGCTGGGAATACACCTGGCCCAGGCACCTTCCCCACCTGCATTGAGTTGATATATCTATAAATTCTCCCAGTTCCAATGGCGCTTCCAGACCCAGTCTTCTATCTTCCCCCATCACTGGCATATCCAGTCTGAGGAGAAGCTGCTTCATCCCAGAGTCCCTCTTGAGGGGGTGGGCGGTGTACAGTCCCCGGTAGAAGGCCTCAAAGGCCTCATTGACCCTTTCCATCATGGTGACCAGCATGCCCTGCTGTCCATAACCTGGGCTTTGTCCCTCATGGCTGCCTGCTTTGGCTGTGAGCCAATAGGCAGCTGGCTTTGTCTCCAAGCTCGTGGAAGGCCCCCAGTCTCTGGCGGAGTTGGTGCACTGCTTTCCATGTAGAGAGTAAGTCAAAGTCCATTTGTAGTTTTTTCCTCTCTGGCAGTAATTCTATGGTCAGAGTCGCAAAGTACTGCTAGTCCACCTCCAATATGGAGTTGGCCAGCTGTTGCCTCAAATCACTGCCTCTAATCACTGCCTTCAGCACCTCCCAGAACGTGGAGAGTGTGGCTTCCCTATTCTGGTTGTTGGCAACGGACCCGTCTATGGCCTGTGATATTGTTTCGCAAAATGCCTTCTCGGCCAGGAGGGCAGTGTTCAACCTCCATGGGTGGCATTGGGCCGGCTCGCCTCCAACCTCACATCCATGTAGTGTGGAGTGTGGTCGGAGATTACGATTGCTGAGTATACTAACCCCTGGAAGCTCCGATTTGGCCATTACGAAGAAGTCGATCCTGGTGTAAACCCTGTGTACCAGGGAGAAGGAGAATTCCTTTTCCCCTGGGTGTGTGAACCTCCACGGGTCCACATTCCATGGATGTGCCTAGTTCCTTCGCCATGTTAGGTTTGTTTCCCGATTTGGGGTTTGATCTGTCTGTTCGTGGGTCCTATACACAGTTAAAGGCCCCCCCCCCTCCCCCTCACCCCAATGGTGAGTCGGTGTGTGCCCATGTCTGGGATTTCCGCCATGGTCTTTTTCATGGATTCGGCATCGTCCAAGTTTGGAGCATACACATTAATAAGGACCACTGGTGCCCCTTCCGAGACACCACTGACCATGATGTACTGTCCCCCTGGGTCTGTAACCATCCCCATCATTGTGAAGACTGTCCTCTTATTATGGCTACCCCACCAGCCCTCACCCCATAGCAAGAATGGTACATATGTCCCACCCAGCGCTTTGTTACCCACAGTCAGTCCTCCCTCTGGTGTGTCTCTTGGAGGAAGACTGTCAGCTTTCATATTTTCATTTGGGCAAAGGTTCTGTATCTTTTCACTGGGCCGTTAAGTCCCCTGACGTTCCAGATGACTATTTTGATGGGGGTTTTTGTCCCCGCATTTCGTGGGGTCATCCTATGGATGTGCCCCTGCCCTCCGGGGTTTCTCTTTGTTAGAGGGCCAACCAAAATGGCCACGATCATCATCTTCACCATGAGGCTGGGCCCCTGTGCTCTGGAATTTCCCTTTGTCCAAGGGCCACCCAAGATGGCTGCCAACTATGTGTACGCCACATGGGTGACCCCAGCACTCTGGGGTTCCCCTTTGTTTGGGAATTCTCCAAAATGGTTGTTTGTGGTGCCTTTGTGTTCCGTGTTGCTGTGCGATCTGTTGTAGCCAGCCTAGAACCGTAACTCTGCTAGCCCCCTGAGCAGTTCTCCCCCTCTTCCCCCGTTGCCCATGCAAGTGTTCGCCCCCACCCCCCATTTACCCAGCCCATACTTGTGGACGAACTCATCCGCGTCTGCCGGTGCAGGAAAGTAATATTCCCTGCCCTGGAAGGTCACCCAGAGCTTGGCTGGGTACAGCATTCAAACTTCACATTGTTCTTATAAAGGGCTGCCTTGGCTCTGTTGAATTTTGCCTGGTGCTTGGCCAGGTCTGCCCCAATGTCCTGACACACCTGGATCGGGTGACCCTCTAAGTTGCAGGATCTTGCCTATCTGGCCCAGTTCAACGTCCTTTCCCAGTTCTGGTACCGGTGCAGCTTCGTGATGATGGCCCTCGGTTGTTCCCCGGTTTAGGTTTTGGCTGGAGTGACCTGTGGGCTCTGTCTACTTCTAGTGACTTGGGGAAGCTGTCTCTTCTCACCAGGTTATCTAGCATTTGGGCCACATATTCCATGGGGTTCCTGCCAGCGGTTCCCTCTGGTAGGCCCACAATGCGGAGGTTCTGGTGTTGCAACTAATTTTCCTGATTCTCAATCTTCCCCCTTAGTGTCCCCTGAGTCACCGCAAACCTTGCTATTTCTGTCTCTAGTGCCGCAATTCGATCGCTTTGGTGTGTTGAGGCCTTCTCTAGATCCCTCATCGTTGCATCCTGAATCTCCAGTCATCTTTCCACCATTTCGAGAGCCGCCTGCATGGTAATCAGTGCATCCGCCACCTTCAATTGCCCTGGCAATTGAAATCCTGACGATCACCCTGCAGACGCAAGAGGCTGGAAGGGTATCCGAAGATGTGGCAGAGAGCACAGAATCTCATTCTATGTGGATGATCTGTTCCTCTACATCTCGGACCCGCAGAACGGCATGAAAGAAATCATGAAGGTCCTGGAACAGTTCGGGGCCTTCCCGGGCTAGAAACTCAACATGGGCAAAAGTGAAGTTTTCCCAGTGAACTGGAGAGGGGGAGGGACAGAGCTGGAGGGTCTCCTATTTAAAATATGCCAAAACAAATTCCGCTATCTGGAGATACAGATAGCCCATGACTGGACACAGATCTAAAGTGGCACTTGGCAAGTCTGGCGGAGGAAATTAGAAAAGGGCATACAGAGATGGGATGCACTCCCACTTTCCCTGGTGGGGAGGGTGCAGATGATCAAGATGAACGTACTACCAAGGTTCCTCTTACTGTTTAGATCTTCATCCCCAAGGCCTTTTTCAAAGCATAGATAAACTAATTACGCTTTTGTATAAGGGGGTGGGTGCGAGTGAGGGAAAATCCAAGAAATCCTAAGGCAACACTGCAGAAGGGAAGAGACATGGACGGCCTAGCCTTCCTGAATTTGCAATACTACCACTGGCCAGCCATGGCTGTGAGAGTGAGGGAATTGGTAAGAGAACTTAAATGGAATGGATGAGGATGGAGGAGTCCTCCTGCACAGGAACAACCCTCCGAGCCCTCGCCATGATAGTGCTCCCACCCCCACTGGCAAAACACACATCCAGCCCAGTGGTAGGAGCAACACTAAGAAGCTGGAGCCATTTGAGACAACACTTTGGTTTAACCGAGGTGTCCACTAAGGCTCCCATCTGTGGCAACCACGGATTCCCAGGGGCCTCACGGTAGCATGGTGGTTAGCATCAATGCTTCACAGCTCCAGGGTCCCAGGTTCGATTCCCGGCTGGGTCACTGTCTGTGTGGAGTCTGCACGTCCTCCCCGTGTGTGCGTGGGTTTCCTCCGGGTGCTCCGGTTTCCTCCCACAGTCCAAAGATGTGCGGGTTAGGTGGATTGGCCATGCTAAATTGCCCGTAGTGTAAGGTTAATGGGGGGATTGTTGGGTTACGTGGGTTTAATTAGGGTGATCATTGCTCGGCACAACATCGAGGGCCGAAGGGCCTGTTCTGTGCTGTACTGTTCTATGTTCTATGTTCTATGCTAGACACTACCTTTAAGAGGTGGAGACAGGATGGGGGGACGCTAGCGATCAGTGACTTTTACATGGGGGAAGCGACTCACGACCTTGGAAGAGCTAACGGCGAGACTGGAACTATCAAACGGACAGGAACTCCGACATTTACAAGTCAAAAACTTTCTCTGTAAGGCGACGACCAGGTATCCTAGAGCCCTGAGAGACACAGTGTTGGAGGAGCTACTAGATGTGGATAGTATGAAAAAAGTGAACTGCGGAGACATATATGGACGACTTTTAGAAAAGGCAGGAGCACCACTGGACGGAGCAAGACAGGAGTGGGAGGAAGAAGTAAGGATGGCAATAGGGTGGGGACTCGGGAGCGAAGCACTGAGCAGGGCCAACTCCACCTCCTCCTGAGCAAGGCTAAGCTTCATGCAGTTTGAAGTGGTGCACAGAAAACACCTGAGAAGAACCCAAATGTGCAGGTTCTTCCCGGAGGTGGAGGACAAATGCGAACGGTGTCAGGCACGCCTGGCCAACCACACCTACATGTTCGGGGAATGCCCCAGGCTTCTCAAGTTCTGGGCAGCCTTCTTTGAGGTGATGTCCAAGGTTGTGGGGGTGAGGATGGAGCCATGCCCGAGAGTGGCAATCTTCGGGTTAGCAGACCAGCCAGAACTTCATATGGGGAAGAGGGCCGACACCATTTCCTTTGCTTCGCTAATCGCATGCCGGAGAATACTGCTCGACTGGCGATCAGCAGCAACACCCACAGCCGCAGACTGGCTGGCAGACCTATCGGAATTTCTCTATCTGGGGAAGATCGAACATACCACCCGAAGGTCGGACGATGGCTTCTACAAAGCATGGGGGCAATTCATCAACCTGTTCCAGGACCTGTTTGAAGCCAACAACAGACAAAAAGGGCGGGGGTACGCATGGGAACTACCAGGGCCACAGAAATCAGACAGGATGTGGGGAGGGGGGGGGGGGGGGGGGGGGGGGAGGGGGAGAGGGGAGGGGCAACGGGTGAGACACCCAAGGAACCGGCAGGAAAGAACTCAGGGAGAGACCGACCGGGGGCCCTCCCACAAAGCTATAAGAGCAAAACAAGTGACAAATAGCCATCTATGGCGGAGGAAAAGGCCTAAGATTGGGCCTGCAAATAGTAGAAAAGGGAGGGGTGAACAAGGGGGTGGAACAAAGGGGGGTGTAAGAGAGGGCATGCCAAAATAGAACAGCCTGTAAATTGTAAATAATAATTGTTTGTCATCTCCTGTAGAGTGTAAAAATGTAAACTTCAATGACAATATTTAAAAAAAGTATGGCTGGGCTCTCACCTTCTTGCCATCTTCTCGTTTCTTCTTTCCAGGCTTTTGTTGCCTTGGTGCCCCCTGGAATTGTTGCCACTTGGCATGTCTTGTCCTGATGGTGTTGGAGGAGGGTGAGGGATGCTTTCTCCCGGTTTTGAGAAGGCTATTTTGGGATTAAAGTGCCTAATTCCAAGTTTTCAGGAAGAGATCTATCTTTTGTGCGTCCTGTCAGCACATATTTTATATATCTGTATGGATCATTGAAGGTGTCAGGACAGGCGGAGAGAGCAGTTAACTCTTATTAGGGGCATAGAGTACAAGAGCAAGGTTATGCTGAACCTATACAAGACACTAGTTAGACCTCAGCTAGAGTATTGTGTACAGGCCTGGGTGCCACACTATAGGAAGATGTGAACGAATTGGAGAGAGTGCAGAATTTTACCAAGAATGGTTCCAGGGATGAGAAACTTCAATTATTAGGATAGATTGGAGAGGTTGGGCCTGTTCTCCTTGGAGAGAAAGATAAGAGGAGATTTGATAGAGACATTGAAAGTCATGAGTTAGTTGGACATGGTAGATAGGGAGAAACTATTCCTACTTGTAAAGGGATTGAGAATGGAAGGGGACAGATTTAAGATGATTTGCAAATGAAGCAAATATAATGGAAGAAAAAGCTTTTCCACACAGTGAGTGGTTCGAATCTGGAATGTACTGCCTGGAAGTGTGGTGGAGAAAGGTTCAATAGAGGCATTCAAGAGGGCATGAGATGATTATTTGAATAGAAACAATGTGCATGGGTATGGGGAAAAGGCGGGAGAATGGCACAAAGCCATAATGCTAATTTGGAGAGCCATGAAGACACCAAACGACTGTTCTGCAGAACAATTCTGTGATTCTTTCAATTTTTACCAACTAAAACACAATGGAGAATTCGCATAATCCTTGAAATATTATCTGTCCCCTTCCATTCTCAATCCCTTTACAAGTAGGAATAGTTTCTCCCTATCTACCTTGTCCAACTAACTCATGACTTTCAATGTCTCTATCAAATATTGAAATATTTTCATTTCATTTTCATTTCATTATTCCTCACCTAAAACACATAAGCATGGAACCAGTTTCTTCAATTAATGTCTCAGTGGCTGGTGCAAACAATTTTGCAATCTTTAAGTTACATTATTTTCTGATTTTAATTTTTCTTATAGTGTTCAAAAATTTTCTTTAATTGTGCACTCATACATTTTAAGAATATTTACACATGGTTTGTGCACTGCATTTTACTTTAAAAAAAATTACATTCTTGAGACATAACATGCTTGAGACATAACATTTTAAGAGCTTATGGGACAGGGCAAGGGGATGGCACTCTTTGGATAGCTCTTTCAAAGATTCGCAACGGTTGAATCATCTCCTTCTATGCTGTATTTTCTATGATTCTATGAACTTATCATTCCTGAAGAGTTGTAATAATATAGTCTCGATCATTTACTGCTGAATTAAAACAAAAAGCAATTCTTAAAATAGCACGTAGATACAACAGCTGCATTAGGTTATTACAGCATCATCTCTAGTTAAATAAAGAATGATGCTGTACTGTTAGGCATATAGAAACAGCTAATGGCAGGCAATGATGGACAGTTTTGACTTCGATTGCTAGCAAAAATGACAGTTATATCTAGCACACTAATCTGAAGAGGACTCTGAATGACAGTGATGCCCATCCCGCCACAGAGCACGGCTAATAACTAATATGGTGATTTACAATAAAAGGATGTTGGCATAACATTTAGCATTTTATTGTTAGGAAATGATGCCATCTGCATTCGAAGATAGCTAAGATTCAATAAAGTATTGAATTCATAAACTTGCAATGAATAAGTCATAACATTTAGCACAGCGCAGCCTAGCACGGACACACTGAAGCCCAAACTTTGATGTAGATTTTAAAAATATAATTCTGAGTTCACAAGCTGTTCACTCCAAATTGTTTTTTTGCTAATGCTCCTGTTATGCATGTTGGAATAGTTATAAAAGTATCATATGCTGGTATATACAAGTTGTAGTGATTCAACGCTGCTTGGCTGGTTAGACCCTGCCAAATTTATGAATATTTCATCAATCAATTTGGTTGCAAATGAGAAGGTGCATGAGAACTGTTGTAAAGATACTGATCTGCATAAGATTTGGCATAGATTTCTTATTCCTGTAACTAAGATCTGATTGAATTCCATGAACATCAGCAAAATATTAGAATTGATATCTGGCAAATTGTAATGAGTTCCTTTCTCCTGTCCCCTCTAACTTCACCTCGAATGTTAAGTGCGAGGAGCTCATGAACCTCTTTGTCACTAAGAGATCTTCCCATCTGGTTCATTTGCCAAGCTGTCCTATTGATCCAACAGGCCAAAACTTCTCAAAGGTTCACTGCTACACTCGCCCTGAACTCAGATCTTTCTGGAGTTTTTTTTGCTACCTCTCCATATGCCATCTTCACGCTCATCTTGCCCATGAAACCCATGTCCCGCTTGCTTGACCCTATTTGCACCAAACTCAGCACCCAGTTTTCCCACTCGGTCCCCGTGTAAACTGATATTGTTAATGGTTCTCTCTCTTCAGGTCTTGTCCCTCTTTTCTTTAAATCTGCCGTCACCATCCCGCTCCTCAAAACTCTTGACCTCAATATCCTTGCAAACGACCACAGCATCGCCAACCCCTCTTTCCTCTCCAAAGCCATGAATCTGTTGTTGCTTCTCAAATCAATGCCCATCTTTCTGGAAATCTGTGTGAAGCCCTCCAATTTGGTTTCTGCTCTTACCACAGTACCAAATTAACTCTCATCAAAGTTACAAATGGCATCCTATGTAATTGTGACAAAATGTATACCACCCGTCCTCATTCTTCTTGGTCTGGTTGCAGCATTTGACTCAACTGTCCACACCATCCTCCTCAAAGCTTCACCATCATCCAGCTGGGTGGGACTGGTCTCACATAGTCCATTCTATTAAATGTAGCAAGAGAATCACAACTCCATTACCTCTGATCCCTCTTATTTCACATCTACATGATGGCCCTCAGCGGCATCATCTAAAAATGGTGCAAGCTCTCGTATGTATGCTGACGAGACCCGACTCTACCTCACATCTCTCGACCCTCCATTGTTGCTAAATGATCAGGCTGCTTAGGCGCTAGTATTTGATGAACCAAAATTTCCTTCAATTAAGTACTGAGGACGCTCAAGTGGAGTACTTTGACCTGGATGTCAAGCTTCGAGTTGTTGGAGCTCCACTCATTCAGGAAAATGGAGAGTATTCCATCATCCACCTTACTTAGAAAATAGTGGCAGACTTTGGAAAGTTTGGTGAGTTACTCACCACAGAATACCCAGGTTCTGAGTTGATCTTGCTGCAAAAGTATTTACATGTACCTGGGTTCAGTTAAGTTTCTGATCAATGGTGACCCCCTAGATGCCGATATTTGGGATTCAACAATGTTGAAAGCCAAGGGAAGAGTCCCTTTGGGCGGCACGGTGGCAAGCATTGCTGCTTCACAGCGCCAGGGTCCCAGGTTCGATTCCTGGCTTGTGCCACTGTCTGTGCGGATTCTGCACGTTCTCTCCGTGTCTGCATGGGTTACCTCCGGATGCTCCGGTTTCCTCCCACAAATCCCGAAAGACGTGCTGTTAGGTGAATTGGGCATTCTGAATTAACCCTCAGTGACCCGAACAGGCGCTAGAATGTGGCGACGAGAGGATTTTCACAGAAGCCTTAATGCAGTGTTAATGTAAGCCTACTTGTGACAATAAAGTTATTATATTGTATTATTACTTAGCATTTGTGGAGCATAATTATTACATGTCACTTAACAGCCTATGCCTGAATGTTGTCTAGGTTTTGCTTCATGAGTGGCATGGATTGTTTCATTATTTGAGATTGAAAATGGAACTGAATACTGATCATCAGCAAACATCTCCACTCGGACTTAATGGTGGAGGGAAGGTCACTGTTTAAAAAAAAATTTAGAGTACCCAATTCAATTTTTCCAATTAAGGGGCAATTTAGAGTGGCCAATCCACCCAGCCTGCACATTTTTTGGGTTATGGAGGCGAAACCCACGCAAACACGGGGAGAACGTGCAAACTCCATACGGACAGTGACCCAGAGCCAGGATCAAACCTGGGACCTTGGCGCCGTGAGGCAGCAGGGCTAACCCACTGCGCCACTGTGCTGCCCTGGAAGGTCATTGTTGAATCAGCTGAATATCATTTGGGTCAAAAATTCTATACTGAGGAACTCCAGCAGAGATATCGTGGGGCTGAAATTATTAATCTCTGACAACCACAATCATTCGTCTTGCGAGACATTACCCCAGCTAGTGGAAAGTTCTCCCTGTTTCCCGTTGACTTCCATTTTGCTAGGGCTCCTTGATGCACACTCGGTCAAATGCTGCCTTGATGTCATGGGTGTCACTCTCACCTTACCAGGGCTGGGGGCAAGGAAGTCTGTATTCGTGGTGGAACCTAAACTGAGCATTTGGTAAAAGGTTATTTGTGAGCTTAGTACACTTAATAGAACTGCCGACAACTTCCACCACTTTAATGATGATCAAGAGTAGGATGGTGGGGAGGTGCCTGGATTTGGCTTGATCTTTGTAGACAGGCTAGTGTTTCTTGTCCATCCCTAGCTACCCTGAGAAGGTAGTTATACAACTGTGAGACTTTCTAGGCCACTTCAGATGACAGGTAAAAGTGAAAAACCTTTGTGTCATCGAGAATTATACATAATGCAGACTGTATAAGGACAACTGGTTTCCTTCCATGAAAGTACATGAGGTAATCAGTTGGGTTTTAAAATAATACATTTCTTTATGGGGAGGTAGTCTGTGCCAAGAGACCAGCAGAGTATTCAATGATCTGATTAAAGCATGCACACAAAAGAGACATGGAAGAACTCAACATCAATCATGACAAGTGGGACACTGACAACCAATGCAAATGGCAACATCAGTTGCAGGCAGGAGTTTGCCACCATGCTGATGTGTGTACTCAGAAGGTCCACAGCAGATGTCAGCCCTGCAATGAAGGTGTCAGCAGAGATTATCTCAGCACATTTTATTCCTTTCTGTCCTGATCTGCCTCTCTCAGATCCGGGACACTGTCATTCCTCATTTCATTTTCTTGTCTGCTGTCTTCGTCTTGGAAGTTAATTTACACAAGGGTTTTATACTATTTGCTTTCTCATTAACTGAATATTTGAGGATTATTTTTTTAAAATGTGTTCTTGCCATTAGTGTGCTTGAAAGGACAGCTTACACTTCCGATGCGGCTATGCAGAGCTAAGCCGCACGTTCGGCAGCTCCTGCCAAGAACGGACTTTTGGGCTCTTTTTAGGGCCCCCAGCGGTACTTGATCGATGGTTCCCGACGTGGGAAGGTGTCAGCAGCAGATCCCCAGTGTTCTATGGTCTGGACCAGGAGTGGGGCGAGCAAAATAGCGGTGGCAGCGCCTAGGAAAAAGCGGGGGAAGAAAAACAAGATGGCGGCCGGCGGAGGCCTCGAGGAATGGAGGCAGTGGGCGCAGGAGCAGCAGGAGACTCTCCAGCGCTGTTTTCGGGAGCTAAAAATGGAGCTGCTAGACTCACTGAAGGCAAATACGGACAAGCTGCTGGCGACGCAGACAGCCCAGGGGGTGGCAATCCGGGAGCTCCGACAACAAGCCTCCGAAAGAGAGGATGAGGCCGCGGCCCTCGCGGTAAAGGTGGAGATGCATGAGGCGCTCCATAAGAAGTGGCAGGAGCGGTTCGAGGAGATGGAGAACCGGTCGAGGCGGAAAAAGTTGCGGATCCTGGGCCTCACGGAGGGGCTGGAGGGGTCAGACCTGGGGGCTTTTGCGGTCATCTTGCTGAACTCGCTGATGGGAGCTGGGTTCTTCCAGGGTCCCCTGGAGCTGGAGGGGGCGCACAGAATACTGGCCAGGAGGCCCAAGCCGAATGAGCCGCCACGGGCGGTGCTGGTGCGGTTCCCCCGGTTCGTTGACCGAGAGTGCGTGCTTAGGTGGGCCAAGAAGGAGCAGAGTAGCAAGTGGGAGAACACGGTAGTGCAGATCTACCAGGACTGGAGTGCGGAGGTGGCTAAGTGGAAGGCCGGGTACAATCGGACGAAGGCGGTGCTCCACAGAGAGTGTGAAGTTTGGCATGTTACAGCCGGCGCGTCTGTGGGTCACCTACAAGGACCGGCACTTTTACTTAGAGTCCCCGGAGGAGGCGTGGGCCTTTGTGCAGGCCAAGAAGTTGGACTCTAACTGAGGGTCGGGGGTTTGTAAATAACTGTGTTAACTTTTGGTGGGGGGGGGGGGGTTCTCTGTTTCATGCTGTTTTATGCTGGTTGTGTGTTGGTTCTAGGGTGGGTGGGGCACTGTCTTTTTGCGTGGGTTGGGTGGATGGGCTCGAGTTGGCGGGTAGACTTGGAGTGTGGGGAGCTGGTGGTGGGGGCCGACAAAGAGGAGCTACCCTAGAGGAGGCGGGGTCGGGCAGGGGGAAAGCGCAGGCTTTTCTTTTGTTTCCCGCGCTGAGGGTGGATGGAGGCGGGGTCGCAGCTGAGAAGCGCGGGCTTTTTTCCCGCGCGAGAGCGGGAGGGGGAAGAGGAGGGTCTGTTGAGCCCCACGTTGGGAGGGTTCGGAGGTGTGACGGGAGTCGCCGGGGTCAGCAGAAGTTAGCTGGCTCACGGGAGTGTTACGGAGGGAGTAACGCGGCTGATAGGTGTCCTAGCCTGGGGGGGGGGGGGGGAGGAGATGTGGGGGGGTACCGGGTTGCTGCTGAAATGGCCAGGAAGGAGCTGGAGTATGCAGGGGGGGCCAGGGTGGGGGTTTGCCGCCGTGGGAAACGGGCCGAGGGGGGGCGCTGGCCTGGGGTGGGCAGGGGATGGGTTATGGCTAGTCGGCAGGGGAGGGGGGGCAGGGAGCCCTCTGATCCAGCTGATAACTTGGAATGTGAGGGGGCTGAACGGGCCGGTCAAACGGGCCCGGGTGTTTACGCACCTGAAGGGGCTGAAGGCGGACGTGGCTATGCTCCAGGAGACGCACCTGAGGGTGGCGGACCAGGTTAGACTGAGGAAGGGACGGGTAGGCCAAGTGTTTCATTCAGGGCTGGATGCAAAAAATCGGGGGGTGGCGATCCTGGTGGGAAAAAGGGTGTCGTTTGAGGCATCAAAGGTGGTGGCTGACAGTGGAGGGAGGTATGTGATGGTGAGCGGCAAGTTGCAAGGGGAGCGGGTGGTGCTAGTGAATGTCTATGCCCCGAACTGGGACGATGCGGGTTTTATGCGGCGCATGTTGGGCCGCATTCCGGATCTGGAGACGGGGGGCCTGATATTGGGGGATAATACAGTGCTGGATCCCCCATTGGATCGATCCATGTCCAGGACGGGAAGGAGGCCCGCGGCGGCTAAGGTGTTGAGGGGGTTTATGGACCAGATGGGAGGAGTGGATCCTTGGAGGTTCGCGAGGCCGAGGGCCAGGGAGTATTCATTTTTCTCCCACGTGCATAAAGCTATTCCTGGATCGATTTTTTTGTTCTGAGCAGGGGGCTGATTTCGAGGGTGGAGGATGCCGAGTATTCGGCCATAGTCATTTCGGATCATGCCCCGCACTGCGTGGACCTTGAGCTGGGGGAGTAGAGGGACCAGCGCCCGCTCTGGCGCCTGGAGGTGGGACTGCTGGCAGATGAGGAGGTGGGCGGGCGGATTCGGGGGTGTATCAAGAGGTACTTAGAGGCCAATGATAATGGGGAGGTCCAAGTGGGGACGGTTTGGGAGGCATTGAAGGCGGTGATTAGAGGGGAGTTGATTTCCATCCGAGCCCATAGGGAGAGGGGAGAGCAAAGAGAGAAGAAGAGGTTGGTGGGGGAGATGGTGAGGGTGGACAGGAGATACGCGGAGGCTCCGGAGGAGGGATTGCTGGGGGAGCGGCATAATCTTCAGGCCAAGTTCGACTTACTGACGACCAGAAAGGCGGAAGCTCAGTGGAGGAAGGCATAGGGAGTGGTGTACGAATATGGGGAGAAGGCGAGTAGGATGCTGGCGCATCAGCTCTGTAAGCGGGACGCGGCCAGGGAGATTGGTGGAGTGAAGGATAGGGGAGGAAATGTGGTGCGAAGGGGGGGTGGACATTAATGGGGTCTTCAGGGACTTTTATGGGGAATTGTACCGGTCTGAACCCCCGATGGAGGGGGGGGGGGGGGGGGAGAATGGGGCGCTTTTTGGACAGGCTGAGATTTCCGAAGGTGGAGGAGGGGCAGGTGGAGGGGCTGGAGGTGCCGATTGAGCTGGAGGAGCTGGTTACGGGGATAGGCAGCATGCAGTCGGGGAAGGCGCCAGGGCCGGATGGGTTTCCGGTGGAATTTTATAAAATGTACGCAGACCTGCTGGGCCCCTTGTTGGTTAGGACCTTTAACGAGGCAAGGGAGGGGGGGCTTTGCCCCCGACTATGTCACGGGCACTGATTTCCTTGATCCTTAAACGGGACAAGGACCCCCTGCAGTGTGGATCATATAGGCCGATCTCGCTGTTAAATGTGGATGCCAAGCTGTTGGCGAAGATCTTAGCCACAAGGATAGAGACTGTGTGCCGGGGGTCATTCATGAGGACCAGACGGGGTTTGTGAAGGGAAGGCAGCTGAACACCAATATACGTAGGCTTCTGAATGTTATAATGATGCCGGTGGTAGAAGGGGAGGTGGAGATAGTGGTGGCATTAGACGCGGAGAAGGCCTTTGATAGGGTTGAGTGGGGGTACTTGTGGGAGGTGCTGGAAAGGTTTGGGTTCGGGGAGGGGTTTGTCAGTTGGGTGAGGCTGTTATATGAGGCCCCGATGGTGAGTGTAGCCACGAATAGGAGGAGATTGGAGTACTTTTGGTTGCACCGGGGGACGAGACAGGGGTGTCCCCTGTCCCCCTTGCTCTTTGCGTTGGCAATTGAGCCCCTGGCCATGGCGTTGAGGAATTGGAGGGGTCTGGTGCGGGGTGGGGAGGAGCATCGAGTGTCACTTTATGCAGATGACTTGTTGCTATATGTGGCGGACCCAGTGGGGGGAATGCCGGAGGTGATGAAGATTCTTGGGGAATTTGGGGGCTTTCCAGGGTACAAGCTCAACCTGGGTAAGAGTGAGTTGTCCGTCGTGCACCCGGGGGATCAGGAGGAGGGGATTGGTAGGCTCCCATTGAAAAGGGCATGGAGGAGCTTTAGGTACCTGGGAGTCCAGGTGGCTAGGAGCTGGGGGGCCCTACACAAACTTAACCTCACAAGGCTGGTGGAGCAAATGGAGGAGTTTAAAAGATGGGTCACGTTGCCGCTGTCGCTGGCGGGCAGGGTGCAGTCAGTCAAGATGACGGTGCTCCCGAGGTTTTTGTTCCTGTTCCAGTGCCTCCCAATCCTTATCCCGAAGGCCTTTTTTAGGAGGGTCAACAGGAGTATTACGGGATTTGTATGGGCGCATGGGACTCCGAGGGTGAGAAGGGTGTTTTTGGAGCGGGGCAGGGATAGGGGGGGGGCTGGTGCTGCCCAAACTCTGTGGGTACTACTGGGCTCCCAACGCAGCGATGGTGCATAAGTGGGTGGTGGTCGGGGAAGGGGCAGCATGGAAGAGGATGCAGATGGCGTCCTGTGTGGACACGAGCCTGGAGGCGCTGGTAACGGCGCCATTGCCGCTCCCTCCAACGAGGTATGCCACGAGCCCGGTGGTGGCGGCTACCCTCAAAATTTGGGGGCAATGGAGATGGCATGGGGGGAGGTGGGGGGCTCGACGGAGTCCCCGATACAGGGGAAACCACCGGTTTGTTCCAGGGAGCATTGATGGCGGGTTTCTTAGCTGGCACAGGGTAGGTATTAGGAGGTTGAGGGACCTGTTTGGGGATGGGAGGTTTGCGAGCCTGGGTCAGTTAGAGGGGAAGTTTGGGCTCCCCCGGGAATATGTTTAGGTACATGCAGGTTACGGCGTTTGCCAGGCAGCAGGTGGAGGGGTTCCCTCTGCTGCCCCCACGTGGGGTGCGGGACAGGGTGCTCTCGGGCGTGTGGGTTGGAGGAGGGAGGATTTTGGACGTGTATCACATAATGCAGGAGGTAGATGAGGCCTCGGTGGAGGAGCTGAAGGGTAAATGGGAAGAGGAGCTGAGTGAGGAGATTGAGGAGGGGACGTGGGTGGATGCCCTGGAAAGAGTGAATTCCTCCTCTTCTTGTGCGAGGCTTAGCCTCATACAGTTCAAGGTGCTACATAGGGCTCACATGACCGGGACGAGGATGAGCAGTTCTTCGGGGGCGAAGACAAGTGTGCAAGGTGCTCGGGGAGCCCAGCGAACCATGCCCATGTGTTCTGGGCATGCCCAGCGCTGGGGGAATTTTGGAAGTGGGTAGCAAGGACGGTGTCGAGGGTGGTAGGATCCAGGGTCAAGCCAGGCTGGGGACTCGCAATTTTTTGGGTTGCAGTGGAGCCGGAAGTGCAGGAGGCGAAAGAGGCCGGTGTTCTGGCCTTTGCGTCCCTAGTAGCCCGGCGGAGGATTTTGCTTCAGTGGAAGGATGCGAGGCCCCCAAGCAAAGAGGCCAGGGTCAATTATATGGCGGGGTTCATCTAATTGGAGAGGGTAAAATTTGCCCTGAGGGGATCAGTGCAGGGGTTTTTTAGGTGGTGGCAGCCTTTCCTGGACTTCCTGGCAGAACGGTGGGAAAATAGGCCGGCAGCAGCAGCAACCCGGGGGGGGGAGGGAGGTTGTTTTGCTGGAGGGGAGAAATGTGTACATGTGTTTAGTGAATATGCTGGGTGCTAATCTATTTCTTCTTTTTGTAGTTACTGGGGGTGGGGTGGGGGGGGGGGTTGGTTTTGGGGGTTATTGTGTTTTTCTTTTCTTTTTTGTTGTTAATACTGTTTTCTTGTTGCTATTTTCTGTTTTTGATATTTTGTGAAAATCTCAATAAAAATTATTTAAAATTTTTTTTAAAAAATGGACAGCTAACTACTTTAATACCTCCCGTGGCCTCACATTTTCTATGTTTGTCACCTCCTGCAATCCTCTGAGGTCTCAGCATTCATCCAATTCCAGCCCCATCTGCAGTCTTGATTTTATTTTAGTTCCACCATTGGCAAACATATTCACCTACTTAGGCCCAAGCTCTGGAATTCCCCCTTGAAATCACTTGATCTCTTTCACTTCCATTAAGATGCTTTATTGAACCTACCTCTTTGACTAAGCTTTTGGTCACCGATTCAACCATCTCTCTGAATAGATATCGCTAGTCAGGCCACTCTAGCAGTTGTCTTTGGGTCATCGCATGAACAAAGAACAAAGAAAAGTACAGCACAGGAACAGGCCCTTCGTCCCTCCAAGCCCGTACCGACCATGCTGCCCATCTAAACTAAAATCTTCTACACTTCCGGGGTCCAAATACCTCTATTCCCATCCTATTCATGTATTTCTCAAGATGCCCCTTAAACGTCACTATCGTCCCTGCTTCCACCACCTCCTCCGGCAGCGAGTTCCAGGCACCCACTACCCTCTGTGCAAAAACTTGCTTCGTACATCTCCTCTAAACCTTGCCCCTCGCACCTTAAACCTATGCCCCCTAGTAATTGACCCCTCTACCCTGGGGAAAAGCCTCTGACTATCCACTCTGTCTATGCCCCTTATAATTTTGTAGACCTCTATCAGGTCGCCCCTCAACCTCCGTTGTTCCAGTGAGAACAAACAGAGTTTATTCAACCACTCCTCATAGCCAATGCCCTCCATACCAGGCAACATCCTGGTAAATCTCTTCTGCTCCCTTTCTAAAGCCTCCACATCCTTCTGGTAGTGTGGCGACCAGAATTGAACACTATAGTCCAAGTGTGGCCTAACTAAGGTTCTATACAGCAGCAACATGACTTGCCAGTTGTTATACTCAATGCCCCGGCCAATGAAGGCAAGCATGCCATATGCATTCTTGACTACTTTCTCCGCCTGTGTTACCCCTTTCAGTGACCTGTGGACCTGTACACCTAGATCTCTCTGACTTTCAATACTCTTGAGGGTTTTACCATTCACTGTATATTCCCTACCTGCATTAGACCTTCCAAAATGCATTACCTCACATTTGTCTGGATTAAACTCCATGTGCCATTTCTCTGCCCAAGTCTCCAAACGATCTAAATCCTGCTGTGTCCTCTGACAGTCTTCATCGCTATCCGCAATTCCACCAACCTTTGTGTCGTCTGCAAACTTACTAATCAGACCAGTTACATTTTCCTCCAAATCATTTATATATACTTTGAACAGCAAAGGTCCCAGCACTGATCCCTGCGGAACACCACTAGTCACAGCCCTCCAATTAGAAAAGCACCCTTCCATTGCTACTCTCTGCCTTCTATGACCTAGCTAGTTCTGTATCCATCTTGCCAGCTCACCCCTGATCCCGTGTGACTTCATCTTTTGTACCAGTCTACCATGAGGGACCTTGTCAAAGGCCTTACTGAAGTCCATATAGACAACATCCACTGCCCTACCTGCATCAATCATCTTTGTGACCTCTTCGAAAAACTCTATCAAGTTAGTGAGACACGACCTCCCCTTCACAAAAAGATGCTGCCTCTTGCTAATACATCCATTTGCTTCCAAATGGGAGTAGATCCTGTCTCGAAGAATACTCTCCAGTAATTTCCCTACCACTGACGGAAGGCTCACCGGCCTGTAGTTCCCTGGATTATCTTGCTACCCTTCTTAAACAAAGGAACAACATTGGCTATTCTCCAGTCCTCTGGGACATCTCTCCTTATCTGATTCTGTGCCAAATTTGGTCTGGAATACTCCTATGTCTAGGTTGATTATTGTACAGTGAAGATGCAATTTGTTGTTATTTTGAATTCATTGACTTTTATTTAAACTTAATGTTAGACACAAAGTTTGCATAAATTAGCCAAGTACTTGGAATGGATCCAATTTATTGTATGATAACTTAACGTGATCAACAAATAATTGTAAACAACTTAATTTTTAAAAAAATCGGCATATGAAAGAATAACTTAGATTGTTGTGCTTTGTCACATTTCCCAGAAGCCCCACACCTGGAATAAATTACATTGCTATGTGGGTAAACTCCGTATCTTCAAAACGGAGGGAGAAGCAATGTATTTCTTCGAAACAATTATTGAACAAAATGTAACTTTGCTCCCTTGGTTATTTTCTCTAATCCGTTGACAGACATAAACACTTTTATGGCCCGATTTGTTTTTGCAAATAATGAAAGGTTAACATAATCCATTCTATGGTCAATTTATTAACACATAGCATAAGTACCAATTAAAATGCAACACAAACTACATTCCAAAAAAAAACAAACCCTCCTTTTATTTCTATTTTTGCTGAATGATTCACACTCTTGCTCATTATCTAGACCAAAATATTTATTGCCGTTAAATTACACCAATGATTCGTAATCACACTTTGCATATGGTGAGAATTCAGAATGAAATGGTTAAATAAAAGTCACTAAAAGTCCAGGTGCTTCTTGCCTCTGGCTGCACTACCACATCCTGCGCTCAGCAGTTTGGCTGACTCTGCCAGATCCTGTTTGCTTGATCGGCTCACTGTGTCTGACAAGTCTGGAGGCAAATGCAGTCTCTATTAAAGGGAGAGAGAGGGAGAAAGAAATTAAAATTCAAAATGTGTTGGTATTTTTATTTCAAAGAACGACTCAGAATATCAAATTATATAAATTGCAAAGAATAATTAATACAAACATTTGATTTCCTTGTGGGGGAAATGTGGCTTCAGACTACCAAGGCAATAGTACTTTGATATGTCAATTTAGCCTTTTACAAAAATGGTACTTTTCCATACTTTGAATTTTAATGAATGCCTTTCACACCCGTAGGATGTCCCAATGCACTTTGCAATCAATAAAGTACCTCTTGAAATAGTCACTGTTGTAATACCGGAAATGCGACAGCCAATATGGACACAGCGAGCTCCCACAAACAGCAATAAAATGGGTATTGGTTAAGAGATGCTGGGAGAACTCCCTTGGATAGCGCTATGGGATTTTTGAAGTTCACCTGAGGGGGCAGACAACGCCTCAGTTTAACTGCTTATCCAACAATGAAGAATTTCTTTGGTATTGCACAGGAGTGCCAGCCTGAATTTATGTGCTCAAGTCTCAGGTGGTGAACGTGGACCCACGACCTTGTGTGTCATAAGCAGAAGTGCTACTGACTGAGTGACTACTGACCCTGTGAATGAAGCAGCAGGACACTTTCTGCAACTCAACCAATGATCTGCCATGGTAACAAAATGCATCACTGCAATCCTGCTGCCCAACAGGTCTTAAATTAATCAATGATAGAGTCATAGTCACTTTAAAACCTTTGCTCATAGATGTGCATGAAAACTTTACTCTGCGTAAGTGTATGCAGCAATTAAAGTAATTTCATATTTATAACATACACTCATTGAAGTCCTTTGTGCCACATCTATTCCCTGGCTGAGAGAGCTAGCAGTTGACGTAGACCCAGGCCTCTTTCAATGCACTGTTAATGGTCGGTAGTGAAAGGGGGGGGACCCTTGTCCGGTGACGACGGGCGGGAGGCAGCTGCACGTTGGAGGGCTCCTGTTCAGGAATGGCATTGTCGGGGGTTAACACCCGGTCCTAGGGGCAGCGAAGGCAGTAAAAGTCAGGAGAAAGAACAGGGAAGGGAAATATCGAGGCTCAGTAAAAAAACGGCCGTGAAAACAGCTGAAAGTCCGTCGGGGAGTGGAAAGGTCACTGTGGGGTCGGTAAAGAAAATGGAGGCTGGAGCACCAGGGTAAACCGCATTGCTTACAGCTGAAGAAATAACTAAGGTGATGGCTGTTGAATTTGAAAGGCAGTTCACAAAACACATGGAGGCGATGAGGAAGGAGATGATGGCGGTTTTGAAAGTGCTGGTGGTGCGCAGTGGTGGAGGTGAGGAGCAAGGCGAGGCGCTGATGGAAGTGGAAGAGACATTATTGCAGCACAGTGATCAACTTATCTCGTCCCCAATGACTTACAAATTCTCCCGATGGGAAATCGTAGATGTGAACTTATGCCTAACACTTGGTTGTACTGCATTTGGGAATTATTTCCTCCTTTCCAAAAGTGAATCTGTCTAGAATGAAACACTTCAGACTCTACAATGTTAAGGTCTTTCAAATCCTGCAAACTGAGAAGGATAGTGATCCATGAATTTGCTCCAGATTGTTTCCCTCAAAGAATTGGCAACTGGACTTTCAGAGAAAATCAAAGATATGAAACATTTGAAAAATCTTGGATGTAAATTTTATCTTCAACAGGAGCTTGCCTTTATGAAGTGCCATTAACAGAAAAAAAATTTCTAAGAAGTTTCAGAGGTGTAATCAGAAAAAAATGGACACTGAGTCAAAGAATGAGATACAGTTGCCCAACTTTTACTGACCATGCTTATCACTGGCTGCTGCTTGTATTGGACAAGTAATGCTAACCATTTGCCTGCACTATAAAGAGTCAGTTACAAAAATGTCACTCCTAACATATTATGTGTCCCAGCTGCTTAGGGCAGTTCAATAAAAAATTGCACCTTGTTTGTCTCCTGAACCTGCTTTCAAACCATTTCACAACACCCTTCTACCTGACTGATATCCATTTTCTCTGCACTGAGGATTTCAGTGACAAATATTGCAAAGTAAAATGTTGCTTGGCCCCAGAAAGAGATAATGGTGATTATTAGAGCCTCACAGATTAGAAAAGTTGGAACTGTTACTTGCAGATGAGAGAATAAAGCCTGAAGTTACTTGATCTGGTTGCTATTAGATGCGTGAATTTACATCAGTGCTTTAAGTTTGCTTGGTTTAAATTGTTCATTCTTGCTGTCGGTCACAAATATGAGGTACTGGTGATTTTAAAAATGTAATGAATCATAAATTGGCTTTATCATCCATCAGTTATAAATTAAGGAGGCTGGTAGAGAAGGGTATTGTGGGTGTTTATGCAGAAGTTGGCCCTATGTCTGTGGCCGATGGTGTCAAGTGGTGGTTGTGGATGACAAGGAAGAGCAAATCCAGAATGATTCCTGAGGGACTCCTAAGGTAACAGTGTGGAGGCAAGAAAAGAACTAAAATAGAGGAACCAAAAGAAAAAAATATTGCAACACCCAACATTACATACCTTCCCGCATATGTGATGTTATAACCTATGCATACATAGGCTTTGCGTTTCTATGTAGATCCACAAGCATTGTCTGCAAAAGGTCTGTCTTATTTTTAGTCAACTACTCTTTTTAGCAACCATTGCAAATAGATCCATAAACATTTTTTTTAGACTTTTCTGTCATTCAGTAACTAAACAGATACTGCCTTACCTTAAAAGAGTAAAATAGTTAAAACCTAGCAAGTTTACATTAGTAAATAACGGTATTTACCCAATACCAACTTTGTTTCAAAGGTTTCTTGAGACGGGGAAAACAACTTAATAAGGTCACATAGTTATAAGCCTCAGCTTCATCCTGGCTTCTCATATCACTAGAACATTCCGAGGAGAACTGGATAAATAGTTAAAGGGGAGATGATTACAGGGATAAAACAAAGTGCTGGAAAACATAGTAGCTGGGCAGCATCTAAGGAGAGAGAAAGAGAACCAACATTTCAATTCCAAAATGTGTCTTATGAAAATAAATATCAAGAATCTATTCAATATGAAGAGTCATATTGGAATCAAAACATTCGCTCTGTTTTTCTCTCCACAAATGCTGCCAGACCCGAGTTTCCCAGTACTTTGGTTTTTTTTCCAGATCTCCAGTATCCACAGTATTTTGCTTTCATTTTTTATGAACTAGAGAGGAGGATGATTAAATGGATAGCTCTACGAAAGAGTTGGTACCGGAACAAGGGGCCGAATGGCCTCATTCCACACTGCATCATATTATGAATACTAGGAAACATCACAAAGTGATACACAACTAAATACTTTGAAGAACAATTAATTGTTTCCTGCATAAACATAGTGGCCATTTTGCACAAAGCACAAAATCTGATATGAGATGATGACCAGTTAATTTGTTTTTGTTAATTTAAGTTGAGGAAGCAATGTTGGTCAGGAAAATGTGATGTCTTCCTGCTCAGCTTTGAATAGTGCCGTGGGATCTTTTGGTTTACCAGAATGCTTAGTTCAGTGCTATTGTTAGGTTTAATTTAGATTGTCCTATTAACACACTATAGAGGCGATTTTACACCCGTGCCCACTGTCAGTGTGAATGGCAACGTGGGCGCAAATTCTTGTGAGAATTGGGAAACGAGGCTTTCACCGTCGAGATCTCATTTACCAATTTTCCAGTAACCTAATGATGAAGAACCTAATTTTAATACTTTTTAATGCATTTACATAAAAATTAGCGAGCCCCGTTACATGATTTTCCCCCGACTGAATATTCAAACCTCGGCAACTTGACGTCACGTTGGCGAGGTTTAAAACACGTTTTGATAAACTTGATTTAATCGAGCAGATGCCCCGCATAGGCGCAAGATAAATCTAGGCTCAGGGGAGAGGGACATGCTCAGCAGTTCCCTAGAACTGCCCATGACACAGATTGGCACTGTCAAGGGGAGGCAGTGGCAAAGTGGTATTGTCGCTGGACTAGTAATCCAGAGACCCAGAGTCATGCTCTGGGGACCCGGGTTCAAATCCCACCACGGCAAAGTGAAATTTGAATTCAATAAAAATCTGGAATTAAAAGTCTAAATGTGACCATGAAATCATTGTTGTAAAAACCCATCTGGTTCACTAATTTCCTTTAGGGAAGGAAATCTGTCATCCTTACCTGGTCTGGCCTACACGTGACTCCAGATCCACAGCAATATGATTGACTTTTAAATGTCCTCAGGGATGGGCAATGAATGCTGGCCCAGCCAGCAATGCCAACATCCAGTGAATAAATAAAAAAATCTGGCATGGCAACTTGTACCAGGGGCAGTTTCAGGGCAGACTCTCTGGGAGCCAACATTCTTCTCTAATGATATTAATTTAACAGTTGAAAATTCAACCACTTCACACTGATAGGCCTGCCACAACTAGTACTTCACCATTGCAATACAAATCCTCGCCTGAAGACAGCTCTATATGTTTATATACTGAATGTAGTATAAAAAAAACATTCCAAACATTATGCTTCACTGAAAACTTGGTTAACCATGTTGCTAAAAACTGTGAGGAAGTTCCTAGCTTTTAAACTACAGCAATATTATAAAATCAGTTCTGCTAGTCAGTTTCATTGGTATCAAACACCAAAATATATCTGCAACGTTCAATTTTCCTTGGCTACAGTGTGTAAAAATGTAATATAATTCATGTTGTCCTATCTTTATATAGCCACCAACAGAAATGTATACCTGTAATATATCCTTATGTATGTTATGGATAAGATTCAATGCTTGAAGCAAATTGCCAAAGCAGCGCCTGTTGCTTCACTCTTGTGTACCTGCACAGAATGCCCTTTATAACTGCCTAACACCATTTACCAAGGAACAATACATTTACTTCCTAGACTGTCAACAAAATATAATAATAAAAGGTGTTACAAGGGGTAAGAAATAATCAGTGACCTGATCAGGTCGAGCCTCCTGGCAACGATGGAATAATGCAGCACTTTGCTCTCTTCCTAAGGCCTGAACAAGCCTGTAATTAGTGGGGGAATCCAATGAATATACTTGATCTTCCTGAGCTTCCCCTAAGCACCACTAATAAAAGAAGCTACTGCCCAAACATTGATTTTTATCTTATGCTCAATAAAAGCATCCTGTCATGCTCTTACTGTCTAAATTCCAAGAATTTTCTGTTTCCAAAAAATAGGAGGACGGCAATTTTACAACTGGATATCCAAGATCACTTGGCCACCAGCCTCAGGTCAAAAGCTAAAATATTACTTTACTCCCTTGGAAAGGCAGGAAGACACATATCACTTTAAACTTATCAACTACCATTTCCATATTTGATTATTAGCTTTCAGCAGGAACATAATATGCACAGTGTAACCTCCTCTGACATGTAGCTAAACAAAATTCAGCATCACATTCAGTCAGCTCATATGTTCCCCTTATACCTCAACTCAAATCATACTACTCACTGTAGGATCTGCTGCCTGCAGTTTTAGATACACATAATTTATATACACATTTTGTTGTCAAATTCCAAGATGAAACTAGGCTCACACATTCCACCAATACATACACTGAAACACTTAAAGTATTAATCACTAGGTCTTGGATTGTGCAGAGACATATCTGATCCTCCACTTTACTTATTGCTCAATCTCCACTACATCAGGTGGGCAAGCACCAGGAGGTTTATGTTGGCTTCCTGTAGGGGGAGGGGAAAAATGTCAGACAGTGTTAACCTGCCAGGGCAGTAGCTCATGAGTCCTAGTGGACAGCCCAAAAAAGGGGCTATGGTAGAGATTTGAAATTATTCATGCCATCCACCTGCCCTCTTAGCAGCAGCCACTAATCCAGACAGATTTAAAGCAGATGTACATTCCACTAATCTACGACATTAGCTTCAATGTTATGGTGGGATGCAACTGTCTCAAGGGCTTCTTCTTAATCATCTTGTCTCCTATTCTATACAATGGTGCTTGAGGTTACAGCCTGGAAGCCAACATTTTGAATATTCTGCTCTCTTCCTGTGATGTTTCAGTGCATTCACAATCAGAGATTACTGAAGACAATGCACTGCGCTGTTCATGATGTCATTGGAGAAAAAACTTTAGATAAAATGTCTGCCTTGAGCTTCTTACCAGTAATTCTAAGAAACAAAAAAATCACAAGACGTGTCTCACCAACACATGTAAGAATATTTCAAGAGCTGGGGATAATTTACATATTTGGAAAAAAAGGCAATTATTTAAAGGATTTAACACCTTTCATAGATGAGTTCATAGTTTGTATCATAATCACAACACTGATTAATAAAGTGCTCCTACTTATGGATTATTCTGTGCAAAACTGCTGTGTTACAAGTAAACCAGAGTTGAGGCATTATAAAGCCTGCTTCAACTTGATATCAGGATTTGTGTTCTAGAAATTGTTTGAATTCTAGAACCTGATCAATACTTGTTCTTATAAGCATCACCTTGGATTAATTTGGAAATCAGTCAAGCATAATATCTGAACTTGCAACCCTTTCAACAAAGTCAATACTCACTTGCTTCAGGTTACATGTTTAACATTTTTTTGTAAGTACTCCCAAAAGGAGGGCTGAACTGGGATTATGCCTGATACAATCAGATGATAAGAGAGGAACTAGGCTGTGAAGAATTTAAAATAGCCACAAAATCCAGTGCAATTTATCAGAGTCATTCCTTCCAAAGATTATATTTGGCATTATTGCTGGATCTATATCATCCCAGCTATAGGCCTGTGTGCAAACCTCACATTAACAAGAACTTATTTTGCAGAAAATAAGCGTGCTGCTGTGATTCAGTGTCACTAAGTTACAGGATCTATATATTACATGAACAGTAAAAGGTAACTTAGGAAGGAGGTGACCTAGGGCAGCATGGTGGCGAAGTGGTTAGCATTGCTGCCTCATGGCACCGAAGACCAGGGTTTGATCCCGTCCCCAGCTCACTGCCGTGTGGACTTTGCACATTCTCCCCGAGTCTACATGGGTCTCACCCCCACAACCCAAAGATGTGCAGGGTAGGTGGATTAGCCACGCTAAATTGCCCTTAATTGGAAAAGAATTATTGGGTACTCAAAATTTATATTAAAAAACGGAAGGAAATGTCCTTATGGAAGTATATAGTGTTACAGTACAGACAAGAGAGATCTGCAACATTAGTTCAAGCTAAATAAAGAATAACCGTTTAGTAGTACAGAACTTGAATATTGCTGAAAGAGACATTTTTTGTCAAACCTTATCTTGCACTAATCAGAACAATGCACATGAATACCAATGATGTGGAGATGCCGGCGTTGGACTGGGGTGAGCACAGTAAGAAGTCTTACAACACCAGGTTAAAGTCCAACAGGTTTGTTTCAAACACGAGCTTTCGGAGCACGGCTCCTTCTCACCTGAAGAAGGAGCCGTGCTCCGAAAGCTCGTGTTTGAAACAAACCTGTTGGACTTTAACCTGGTGTTGTAAGACTTCTTACTATGAATACCAATGTCAGGGGAAATCACAAATTTATTTTGTATGAGTGAGGATTAGTTGGGAAATGGATTCTGATTGGTAGAGGTGTTGCCATGGAGAATGCATCAGTTGCTGGTGACTGACAATTAACTGCCAAGCATTGTTTGAAATTTAAACTAGGCAGCTTGATTCTGATTGGTCAAGGCATTTTACTGAAGAATGAACCAGTGAATGCCTATCGCTTATTTTGTTAACCAACACAGGCTCAATGTGCGACTTTAACTGTGTACAGGAGCTGCTGACTGACCGATCAAACCCCGAATGGGGAAAAAGACAGGCATGTTTGGAAGCTGGGATCATTCATGGAACAGATGGGGGTGGTGGACCATGGCGGTTCCTGCACCCCAGTGGGAGGGAATTCTCGTTCTTCTCACCGGTCCACAAAGTATACACCCAAATCGATGAATTTGCAGTGGGGAAATTAGTGCTTCCAGGAATAGTAAGAGCAGAATACTCCGCGATAGCGTCTCCGACCATGCTCCACACTATATGGATGTGAGGTTGGAGATGAGCCGTGCATAGCACCCCACATGGAGGCTGGGCATGGACACGGACCTCCTGGCCGACAAGGCCTTCTGCCAGGAAACATCACGGGGAGGGGGGGGGGGGGCGACACACACAGGAGGAGTTAGGGAGGGGGGTATAAGGCAAGGGGAAGGGGGCGAGAATATATATCAAGAAAGAATGTATGTACATAATAACTGTATAAATTGTAAATATCGGATGCAATTTTCACTATGCAAAATTGAAAATGTCAAAAAAAAAGCAATTAATTCTCATGGAGACCTGAACTATGACCTAACCAGTGCAATTTAAAGTAGATTCTGAGCATAAATAAAGATTATTTCATACTTGCGCTAGAACATAGATGGTAAATAATTGAGAAGTTTACATTTCTGAACTATTCAGTCGTTAGCCACAAAATATTTGTGGACTGGGCAGAAATGCAATGCTTAAAATTTGAGTGAAATAGGGTTGGGGTGGGGAGTGTTGAATATTATGAGACACGCAAACAATTTGGATGAACATTTTGAGCAATCTCAAAACATAACAGAAGTGTTCAAATGTAATTAATTTCCATTCTTCATTAAAAATGGGTGGTGAGACCTATAATCTAATATTTTAATTCATTATATTAAAGCATAGCAGATATTACTTCAAGTCAGCCTTTAACCAGAAATGTTAATGTTTACATGTTGCTGGGCGGCTTCTGGGAATGGGCTGCAGTCTTTATCACGGAATACCAAATGCACAAACATGTAGCAGCAACTTATTCTGTCCATACTGAACGTAGGTAATCAAAAACAGACAACCAGAGGTAACCAAAGGACACTTTGTTGTCTTCCTTTATGACATCTTTGGTTAACTATGATTGAGTGTAACATCTGTCTGTCAGCATGGTTCAGCTGGCTGCAGACTCATCTGGGTCAGAAGACTGTGGATTTAAATTCCAATCCAGAGAGCTCAAAACTCTAGGCTGACAATCCATTGGAGTATTGAGGGAGTGCTGCACTGTCAGAGGTGCTGTCTTTCGCATAGGATGTTAAACTGAGACCTGTTTGCTCTCTCAGGTGGATGTAAAAGATCTGAAGACATTATTTTGAAGAGCAGGGCAGAGCAGTTATCCACAATATTTATCCCTCAACCAACATCAGCCAAAAAAATCTCTTTCCGCTGATCGAGGCAGCCTGCTGTGGGCAAATTTGCTGCTGTTTCTTCTACATTATGACAGTGCCGACACTTCAAAAGCACGTAAGTGAATGTAAAGTGCTTTGGAATACCCTTAGGTCATGAAATGTGGTATAGAAATGCAAGTGCACTTTCATTATTCTTTTATATGTAGATATACACACATAAATACAGACATAGTTTTGTCTTGTCACTATATGGCACACATTAAATCTGGTTAGCATATGGCACATATTAAGTTAAAATCATGCATGCATTTGTTTGCATGTCCTTTCGCTGTCATTTGCATTTTACTGCCTCATTCTATAAATCCAGAGGATTGAATTATCTTTCTGCAAGTTACAAGCTTTATTCTTCTATTGATTTCACAGCAATGAAGTCTTGTAAACTACAGATATATAGGATTCTTGTAGGATTAACCTGTTGACTAGGCATTCCCAGACATTAATATCTGTTACAATCAAGTTATCCTTCTATTCAGTGCAACTCCAATATCCAATGGTATCTCCAATTTTGCATATTGTGTAGCTAAGAATTACATTAAGTCAGATTTTCTCTATTTTCATTCTAGGGCTGTAACAAAAAAAGAGGAAGGGAAGTTTTCATAGTGTTGCAAAAAGTGAGATAGGATCCAAAATGGAGAGGGTTTACAAACAAAAGGAGAAAATAAAATGCGTAACTTTATGAACCAAATTACTACATTTGCAGTCCTGACCATGCAGAATGAGGAGATTACCCAGGAGGTAATCTATCCTTGTTATTCGCTACATAATTCTGCCTAAATAAAACTCTAAGAAAGACTTGTCCAACAGGCTGCCTTTGGGCCGTTAACCGCCTTGCTTAATCGTTAATCGGTTCGACGCTTGGAGCTGGAGTGGGCTGGTGTCCAGAACCGGAGCAGGGCTGGATCACCCTCAGCAGACAAACACACACTCACATAGTGGGTGAGGGTGAATGAGCACCGAGACTGGGAGTGGGCTAGACACACAGACCATCATCATTCCACACTCTGATGGTCATCTGTATTTATAACTAATTTTAATTTTTAAAGTTAGAAATTCTTACTGTGACACTGTTTTTTTTGGTCAAGTTGTTTCTTTCATACCTCAGCCTTTAAAAAAAAAATTCATGTTTAATGCTGTACCAAACCTTGTCTTTCTTAAATTTTCTCATCAGCGTCTAGAGTGAGAAAAATATTGAAATATCCCCCCATCCCTGCCCACCACATGAAAAGGTTGGACAAGCCTGTCTAACAGGACGGAACCACAATTTTGGATGGAATGAGAATTCACCCAATTTGGTCAAAAATCACATCATGCTTCCCAATGCCCTTAGAAGCTTCGCAAAAACAAATACTGCTTTTCTTTTCAAATAATCCTCATTGGGTCTAGTAGCAATGCGTGATAAAAAGAAAGCAATAATAAAATAATAAGAAAGGTACACCGAGGTGATTACTTAGACCAAAGTATAAAATAACTCTAACAAGTCACGTGTTCAGACAAAACCGAAAGCATAAAGGCTCATCGACTTTCGCTCCTTTAAAATGCTTGTTTCATATATCTATAAGTTAGATTACAAAATGTTATGAATTCAGAAGATCCATATTTTAGGTTATCAGTTTTGTTAAAGTATTATGTCAATATCATACACCTAAATGATGTGTACAGACTTCTTAATTTTCTCATGCATCTGTAAATCAGAGGTTATTTTCCAAATTTCCAACTTTGCCACGGAATGCTGAAGGTCAAGGTGATTACAACACTGCAATATTTGAGTTAGTAAGGACTAAATGTGCTTTGCAGAACAAATATCCCACGCACAATCATAAACCCTTTTCAGGTACCATAAGAAAAATATTTTCCCCTTGGGATTGTATCTTCCAGCAAAAGATTGCCTTGAAAGCATAATCAAATCTACTGTTGCAATCAATGAGTATTATGGGCACGTTCCATGGAACAGCCAGGCAGCAAATAGAAGGCTGGATGGGAAACAATGGGCGCGATTCTCCGCTGCCCACGACGGGTCGGAGAATAGCGGGAGGGCGTCCCCGACACTTTTCCCACCCTCCCGCTATTCTCCCCCCCCCCCCACGGCCGCCCCACGACACGAATCGCTGCTCGCCGTTTTTTACGGCGAACAGCGATTCTCCCCAGGCCGATGGGCCGAGTTCCCAGGCCTTTAGGGCCGTTTTTACGGCAGCAAACACACCTGCTTGCTGCTGTCGTAAAAACAACCGCAACATGCCCGTTCTGGGCATCCAGGGCCCTGATTGACACGGCAGTGCCACGGCCGTGCCAAGGGGGGCATGGGCCCGCGATCGGTGGGCACCGATTGCGGGCAGTGCGTCCGTAACGGACACACTCTTTCTCCCTCCGCCGCCCCGCAGGATCAGTCCGCAGGGCGGCCGAGGGAGATGACGGCCCCGCGCATGCGTGGGTTGGAGCCATCCAATCCACGCATGCGCGGCTGACGTCATCGGCGCGAGTACGTTAGCAGGTCAGCTTCGGAGGGAGGCAGCGGCAAGGAAAATTGTTCAGGTGAGGGACAGGGCAGTGAAATTGATGGTGGCTCCAGATCTGATTAACAAGGTCTTTGAGGAATTCTATGAGAGGTTGTACAGGTCGGAGCCACCTAGGGGAGACCAAGAGATGCAGAAATTTCTATATGGGATGGAGTACCCAACGTTGGGGGAGGGGGGCAGGGCTACATCAGAGGGAGCGATGGTGGAGCAGGAGATAAAAGATGCGATTGGGAGGATGCAGACGGGGAAGGTGGCAGGGCTGAATGGGTTTCCGGTGGAATATTATAAAAAATTCAAGGATAAGCTAGCACCCCTGATGGTGGAGATGTTTGAGGAGGCGATAGGGAAGGGGGTGTTACATAAACTTTGGGGCCGGCATCGATTTCCCTGCTGCTTAAAAAAGATAAGAATCCAATGGAGTGTGGGTCCATATAACTTTTAAACGTGGACGCAAAAGTATTGGTGAAGGTACTGGCAGGTAGGCTGGAGGAGTGCCTCCCGGAGGAGATAGGTGAAGATCAGATGGGGTTCGTGAGAGGGAGGCAGTTTTTTTCAAATGTTAGAAGGGTACTGAATGTGGTTATGGCACCGGAGGAGGGGAAGGAAACAGATGCGGTTGTGGCATTGGGCGGCGAGAAAGCGTTCGACCGGGTAGAATGGCGGTACTTGATGGCAGTTATGGGGCGGTGTGGGATTGGACCAAGATTTGTGGACTGGGTGAAGCTACTATATAAGGAGCGGAGGGTGAGTGTCCGCACAAATACCATAAACTGGAGATACTTTGCTCTCCACCGTGGGACTAGGCAGGGACTATGTCCCCCCTGCTGTTTGCACTCGCCGTTGGCCACCGCATTAAGAGGTTCAGGGGTATGGAAAGGGATAGTGCGGGGGGGGGGGGGGGAGGGAGAGATAGAGCATAGGGTGTCCTTGTATGCCGATTACTTGTTATACGTGTCGGAACAGAGTGTGTCAATAGGGGGAATATTGGAGCTGCTTCGGGTGTTTGGGTCTTTTGCGGGGTACAAATTTAATCTAGGCAAGAGTGAGCATTTTGTGGTGTCTCAGCTGGGGGTGGGGGCAGGGGTGGAGGGGCTGCCATTCTGTAGGGCAGGGACTGACTTTAGATACCCGGGGGTGCAGGTTGCCTGGGAGTGGGGGAGTCTTCGTACGTACAACATTTCTAGCTTGGTGTGGAGAATGAAAGCTGATCTGGCAAGGTGGGATGGTCTCCCTCCGTCACTGGCGGATTGGGTACAGGCGGTTAAAGTGAACGTGTCACTGCGATTTCTGTTTATTTTCCAATGCCTGTCAAGTTTCCTGCTAAAGTCATTTTTGAGAGAGATTGAAGGAATGATTACCTCGTTCATATGGGGAGGGAAGGTGGTCAGAGTTAGAAAGGTGCTGCTACAGAGGGGAAGGCAGGAAAAGGGGTTTGGGTCTTCCGAACCTGATGTATTATTACTGGGCGGCGAATGTGGAGAAGGTGCGGAGCTGAGTCAGAGGGGATGATTCTCAGTGGGAATCAGAATGGAGGAGAGTTTGTGCAGGGGGTTGGGATAGAAGGTACTAGCAACAGCGCCGCTCCCGATGGCCCCGGGAAATACTCAGGGAGTCTGGTAATAATTGCTTCACTGAGAATTTGGTGGCAATTTCGCCAACACTTCGGGGTGGGGGCAGGATCAAGGGAAATGTCGATTCGGAGGAACCACAGAAGTGGGATGTAAATTTTAGGAAATGGGAGGAGAAGGGGATTAAGACACTAAAAGATTTGTTTCTTGGGGGTCGATTTGCAGGATTAAGGAGCTAGAAGCAAAGTATGGGCTGGAGCAGACGTAGGAACAGCACATCCAGACATAGGAACAGCTTCTTCCCCACAGCTGCTAGACTCCTCAACGACTCTCCCTTGGACTGATCTGTTCCCTGTAAGAACACTATTCATGACGCCCTATGCTGCTCTTGCTCATTATTTTGCTTTGTTTGGCCCCTCGTTCCGCACTGTAACCAATCACTGTTTGTCGATGTACCATTTGTCAATGTACTCTGTCTATTATTCTTTATTTTTCTCTACTATGTACGTACTGTTTACGTTCCCTTGGCCATAAAAAATACTTTTCACTGTACTTCGGTAGATGTGACAATAAATCAAATCAAATTGATTCCAGCCACGGGTCATTCTCCTCGTGTCTACGTGGGTCTCAACCCACAACCCAAAGATGTGCAGGGTAGTTGGATTGCCCAATTGTCCCTTAATTGGAAAAAAAAAATAATAAATGACTTGCAGTCAACAAAGAGAAACAAATGTTTCTTTGATCACAACAACTGTGAATTTTTCCATTTTGTTTTTTTGTACATTAATTAGACAGAAGCATATTTGCTGCAGCTAGTTCATTTTCTTTTTTAACAGTGAGAATTGTAATATAGCCTCATAAGGCATTTTTTTGACAAGACATTTACAATACTATAGTTGGAGAATAAAATAGCTGTAAAATAATAATGCAAAGAAGTGCCCATGTCCTTTACTTGGATAGGAGCAATATACGGAGCGGTTTGTTGGTACCGAGTCAGAACTTGGAAACCTTTAATGGAGAAACTCAGTGGAGCATATATAAAACCTAATGCATTGATTACACATTCACATGGCCATCAAAGAATGCCCTGGGGTATTTTAAAGAATAAACAAATCAATACACTGGAGCATGTAAGCATGAGTTTTAAAAAAATCACACTGGTACCTGATAGTCATGCACTTTCATTTAGAAAGTCAGTAGCCCCAAAGTACAGAGCCAAATTCTGTTATGCAGGTCAAAGGGCACAGGACTGGACTTGGGTTGTGGGGATACATGAAGAAAAAAATTCCCTTTAGCAGTCTGCCTAATTTAAATGTTTTCAGCAGAGCTGACATTTACCCAGAGGAAATATGAAGACAGTAGGGCAGAGTAAAACACTACAGAAAATGCATATAAATGGTGCTTTCAGTTTTAATAGGTTGGACTGAAATGCTGAAGACCCACACCTTTTGACAGGATGTCTACAATAAGATTTTCAAGCTTCTTGCTGGTAAACTGAACTTTAAGAGGACAGAGAAGTATTAGCAGATAGAATTTTTATTATGCTCAAACAGCATTCTTCCATTAACACTTTAAGCACAGAGTCCATAAACTGAAATTATTGCATTCTACCAAATTATGTGCCACAAGTAGGTTAAGTTCAAAAATTCTGATTTGGCCATAAATCTCTTCCATTTAAACATGTAAAACTTTCCTCGTTAACAATCTTAATTTAATGACTGTGAGGGAGGAGGAGGCCACGGTCCTCGTGGGAAAGGTAGAGGTGCACGAGGCACTCCACCTGAAATGGCAGAGCCGTTTTGAGGAGCTGGATACCCGAATGAGGCGGAAGAACCTGAGGATCTTGGGCCTGGCAGAAGGCCTGGAGGGATCAGACCTCCCGGGATACGTAGCAGAAATGCTGAGCTCCCTGATGGGGGCAGGGGCCGTCCCTTCGCCCCTGGAGCTGGAAGAGGCCTACAGGGTCATGGCTAGGAAGCCAAGAGCAAATGAGCCCCCGAGGGCGGTGCTGGTGCGGTTCCAGCGACTCAGCGATCGTGAGAGAGTGCTGGAGTGGGCCAAGAGGGAAAGGAGCAGCAAGTGGGAGAATTCGACGGTGAGGGTCTACCAGGACTGGAGTGCGGAGGTGGCTAAGCGGCGGGCCCGGTACAACCGGACGAAGGCGGTGCTACATGCAAAACGGATCAGGTTCGGAATGCTGCAGCCAGCGCGCTTGTGGGTCACCTACAGGAACCAACACCACTATTTTGAGTCCCCAGAGGAGGCGTGGGCCTTTGTACAGGAAGAGAAACTGGACTCGAATTAGACCCAGGGGATACTTGGCGGCCGTAGCCGCTCGGGTACTTTCAGCTGAACAAGCGGTTTTTTTTTTTCCGGCTGGGTCGGAACTGTGCAACTCTTATTGGAACGGTTTCCTTTTTTTTCTTCTTTCTTTGTTTGGATCTTGAACTCTTGCTTTGGGTTTTTCTTCTGATGTTTTTTCCCCCCTTTGCCAACTTCCCTTAGTTATTGTTATTGTGGTTATTCATGGTTATTTATGGTTATTTATGCTGTTTGGTAGAGGGCGACTGTTAAGTACATTGTTATTTGTTATCTATCTGTTATTTATAATGTTAAGTTGGGGAGGCGGGACGGGGGGGAGAGCAGATCGGGGATATGGGCTCCTAGGGGGGGTTCTTTACAGGCATGGACGAGGACGGGGGTGGAACTGAAGATGGCGGGGTGGGGTGTGGCAGGGCGAAAGCGCGGGCTTTCCTCTGTTTTCCCGCGCGCGGGGCAGAGGAGGGGGGAGGGGAGGAGTGCGGGGCGTGGCTAGCAATGGCGACCTTTCCCGCGTGGGAGCGGGGCCAGGGAGGAGTGGCAAGGGGGGGGAGGCCCCCCCCCCCGAGCCGGGGGGAATCGGAGTGTGGCAGGAGCAGGCGGGTCAGCGTGAACCAGCTGACTTACGGGAGTACGATGGAGGGTACATCGCGGCTAGGAGGGGTCCTAGCCTGGGGGGGGGGGTTAGGGAGGGACACCGGGTTGCTGCTGCAAAGACCAGAAACGGGAAGTGGAGGACTGGAGAGGTGGGGGGAGGGGGACATCGCCATGGGGAGCGGGTCAGAAGTGGAGGGTCGACCCGGGGCGAGCAGGGAACAGGACATGGCTAATCGGCAGGGGAAGGGGGCGGGTCGTCCCGCGACCCGGCTGATCACTTGGAACGTGAGGGGGCTGAATGGGCCGGTCAAGAGATCAAGGGTATTCTCACACCTGAAGGGACTTAAGGCTGATGTAGCAATGTTACAGGAGACCCATTTGAAGGTAGTGGACCAGGTTCGCCTGAGAAGGGGGTGGGTGGGACAGGTGTTCCACTCTGGATTGGACGCAAAGAACCGGGGGGTGGCGATTCTGGTGGGAAAGAGGGTGTCGTTCGTGGCGGAGGAGGTGGTGGCGGATAAGGAGGGTAGGTATGTGATGGTGAAGGGTAAGCTGCAGGGGGAGAAAGTGGTGATGGTCAACGTATATGCCCCGAACTGGGATGACGCGGGTTTTATGAGGCGCCTATTGGGCCTCATTCCGGGACTGGAGGCAGGGGGCTTGATCATGGGGGGGGACTTTAACACAGTGCTGGACCCCGGGCTAGACAGATCGAGCTCAAGGACCAATAGGAGGCCGGCAGCGGCAGAAGTGCTGAGGGGGTACATGGAGCAGATGGGAGGAGTAGACCCATGGAGGTTTGGTAGGTCGAGGGCGAGGGAGTATTCCTTTTTCTCCCACGTCCATAGAGTGTACTCCAGAATCGATTTCTTCGTGTTGAGCAGGGGGCTGATCCCGAGGGTACGGGAAGCTGAGTATTCGGCCATTGCGATCTCTGATCATGCACCACATTGGGTGGATGTGGAAATGGGGGAGGCGCGGGACCAGCGCCCGCTGTGGCGGCTGGATGTGGGGCTGTTAGCGGACGACGAGGTGTGTAAAAGGGTCCGGAAGAGCATTGAGAGCTATCTGGACTTGAACGACACGGGTGAGGTGCAGGTGGGGATGGTCTGGGAGGCCCTGAAGGCAGTGATCAGGGGAGAGCTGATCTCCATAAGGGCACACAGAGAAAGAAAGGAGAGGCAGGAGAGGGAGAGGCTGGTGGGGGAGCTATTGGAAGTGGATAGGAGATATGCGGAGGCACCAGAGGAGGGGCTGCTGGGAGAACGGCGCAGCCTGCAGGTCAAGTTCGACCTGCTGACCACCAGGAAGGCAGAGACGCAGTGGAGAAGGGCACAGGGCGCGGCCTATGAGTATGGGGAAAAGGCGAGCAGGATGCTGGCACACCAGCTTCGCAAACGAGATGCGGCTAGGGAGATTGGGGGAGTGAAGGAGAGGGGCGGGAAGGTAGTGCAGAAGGGGCAAGAAGTGAATGGGGTCTTCAGGGATTTTTACAAGGAGTTGTATCGGTCTGAGCCGCCGACGAGGAGAGGGGGAATGGAGGACTTCCTAAACAAATTGAGGTTCCCAAGGGTCCAGGAGGGGCTGGTAGAAGGGCTGGGGGCGCCAATAGGGCTAGAGGAGCTAGTCAAGGGAATAGGTCAGATGCAAGCGGGGAAGGCGCCGGGGCCAGATGGGTTCCCGGTGGAATTCTACAAGAAAAATGTGGACTTGGTGGGACCGGTACTGGTACGAGCCTTTAATGAGGCGCGAGAGGGGGGGGTTCTGCCCCCGACAATGTCGCAGGCTCTGATCTCCCTGATATTGAAGCGGGATAAAGACCCCGTGCAGTGCGGGTCCTACAGGCCTATCTCGCTTCTGAACGTGGATGCCAAGTTGCTGGCAAAGATCCTGGCAGCTAGAATAGAGGATTGTGTGCCAGGGGTAATCCATGAGGACCAGACAGGGTTCGTGAAGGGGCGGCAGCTCAACACGAACGTGCGGAGATTGCTGAATGTAATTATGATGCCGGCAGTGGAGGGGGAGGCTGAGATAGTGGTAGCGCTGGACGCGGAGAAGGCATTCGATAGGGTGGAGTGGGAGTACCTGTGGGAGACGTTGGAACGGTTTGGGTTTGGGGAAGGGTTTATTAAGTGGGTGAAGTTGCTCTACTCGGCCCCGACGGCGAGTGTAGTGACAAACGGGAGGAGGTCGGAGTATTTCGGGCTCCACCGAGGGACCAGGCAGGGATGTCCCCTATCCCCCCTACTTTTCGCACTGGCGATTGAACCATTGGCGATGGCACTGAGGGGTTCAGGGGGGTGGAGAGGACTGACTAGGGGAGGGGAGGAACATCGAGTATCGCTGTATGCGGATGATCTACTGCTGTACGTGGCAGACCCAGAAGGGGGAATGCCGGAGATAATGGAACTATTAGCAGAGTTTGGGGACTTTTCGGGGTACAAACTAAATTTGGGCAAAAGCGAGGTTTTTGTGATACACCCGGGGGATCAGGGAGAGGGTATTGGGAGACTCCCCTTCAAGCGAGCAGGAAAGAGCTTTCGGTACTTAGGGGTGCAGGTGGCAAGGAACTGGGGAACCCTCCACAAGTTGAACTTTTCCAGGCTGGTGGAACAGATGGAGGAGGAATTTAAGAGGTGGGACATGGTACCGTTGTCGCTGGCGGGGAGGGTGCAGTCAATCAAAATGACGGTCCTCCCAAGGTTCTTGTTTTTATTTCAGTGCTTGCCCATCTTCCTCCCTAGGGCCTTCTTCAAAAAGGTGACGAGTAGCATCATGAGCTACGTGTGGGCGCATGGCACCCCAAGGGTGAGGAGGGTCTTTTTGGAGCGGAGTAGGGACAGTGGTGGGCTGGCACTACCCAATCTCTCGGGGTATTACTGGGCGGCAAATGTGTCAATGGTGCGCAAGTGGATGATGGAAGGGGAGGGGGCAGCTTGGAAACGAATGGAGAGGGCGTCCTGTGGCAACACAAGCCTGGGGGCCCTAGTAACGGCACCATGGCCGCTCCCCCCCACGAGGTACACCACGAGCCCGGTGGTGGCGGCCACCCTCAAGATATGGGGGCAGTGGAGGCGACACAGGGGGGAAATGGGAGGTCTGTTGGCGGCGCCAATAAGAGGGAACCATAGATTCATCCCGGGGAACATCGACGGGGGATTTCAGAGCTGGTACAGGGTGGGCATACGGCAGCTGAAGGACCTGTTTATAGAGGGGAGGTTTGCGAGCCTGGGAGGGCTGGAGGAGAAGTTTGAGCTCCCCCCGGGAAACATGTTCAGATATTTGCAAGTGAAGGCATTTGCTAGGCGGCAGGTGGAGGGGTTCCCCCTGCTCCCCAGTAAGGGGGCGAGTGATAGGGTGCTCTCGGGGGTCTGGGTCGGAGGGGGAAGATATCAGACATCTACAAGATAATGCAGGAGGCGGAAGAAGCATCAGGGGAGGAGCTGAAAGCCAAGTGGGAAGGGGAGCTGGGAGAGCAGATAGAAGACGGGACGTGGGCGGATGCACTGGAGAAGGTCAATTCTTCCTCCTCGTGTGTGAGGCTGAGCCTCATTCAATTTAAGGTGCTGCATAGAGCTCACATGACGGGGACAAGGATGAGCCGGTTCTTTGGGGGTGAGGACAGGTGTGTCAGATGTCTGGGAAGCCCAGCGAACCATGTGCATATGTTCTGGGCATGTCCGGTGCTGGAAGGGTTCTGGAAGGGGGTGGCAAGGACGGTGTCGAAGGTGGTGGGGTCCAGGGTCAAACCAGGATGGGGGCTTGCGATCTTTGGGGTCGGGGTAGAACCGGGGGTACAGGAGGCTAGGGAGGCCGGAATACTGGCCTTTGCGTCCCTAGTGGCTCGACGAAGGATATTAATTCAATGGAAGGACGCGAGGCCTCCAAGCGTTGAAACTTGGATTAACGATATGGCTAGCTATATTCAGCTAGAAAGGATCAAATTTGCCCTGAGAGGGTCGGTACAGGGATTCTCCAGGCGGTGGCAACCTTTCCTTGACTTTTTAGATCAGAGATAGACGTTCGGGGTCGTGGCAGCAGCAACCCGGGGGGGAGGGGGGGGGCAGCAAGGGTCGTGGGGGGACATGCACGACTGTAACGCGGGCAAGTCTGCTCGCTGCTCATGTCTGAAACTGTAGGCTGCCTTGTTTGTTAAGTTGTTGCCTGGGGGGGGGGGGAAGGAGGACTGGTGCGCGCGAGAGGGCGGGCGAGGGAGGGATATTTACCTAGAGGGATTGTGTTGTAAATAATTTAAAAATTAGTAGGGGTAAATGTTTGTATGGAAAAACTCTTTCAATAAAAATTATTTAAAAAAAAAACAATCTTAATTTAAACTTAGAAAAAAAAACATATTTTTTTGCTTCATGTATTAAAAGAGGATACAGATAATTCGAATACTTAACGTAACTGTTGAACTGGTAGGCACACAATTTATTGTTTAAAGGCTTTACATCAGTTGCAGCAATGCATTTAACATGAAAGAGTGCTACCTTGAACAGTTCAATTTTGTAGGAAATAGGTGGAATGGCAAATGGTGTATTGCCCGTTTTAATAATAAATCGGTTGAAGTTAGTTGAGGGGTTTTAGCTGATAACCCTTGTAGTACAATGTCGGCCAACATGGGGAAGTTGGGTGATCAGCAGTACAGTGGGAATAGGATCAAGGGAAGAGGAGGTGGACCTCATTGACAAGATGGTGTCAAAGGGGGCTGAAGGGAGAAGGGAGAAAGATGTAAGTTCAGGACTAAGACAAGGAGGGGTATTGGCCAGGTGGCCTCGTGGATAGAATGGAAGCAGCAGAGGCAGCTGATCAGATGGTTTTGATCTTCATGACAAAGAAGTTCATGAGCATCTCGCACTTAATGATGGAAGAGGGGGTGGAGGGGAAAGGGGAGAAAGGTTTAAGAAGATGGTCCAAAGTCAGGAAAAAAGCCAGGTCACCTTTGCATTCAAAGAAGATAAGATCTTGGCTATGACTACTGTACAACAACAACAAATTTATATAGCACCTTTAACTTAATGAAACTGCCCAAAGTACTTCACAGGAGGATTATAAAACGAAGTATGACACTGGACACAGCCACATGAGCAGATATTAGGCCAGATGATCACAGCTTGATCAAAGTAGTATGTTTTAAGGAGTGTCACAGCAAAAAGGTGGAGAGGTGTAGGGAACGCATCCCAGACCTTGTGGACTAGGCAACTTAAGGCAGCACGGTAGCATAGCGGTTAGCACAGTTTCTTCACAGCTCCAGGATCCCAGGTTCGATTCCCGGCTGGGCCACTGTCTGTGAAGTCTGCACGTTCTCCCCGTGTCTGCGTGTGTTTCCTCCGGGTGCTCTGGTTTCCTCCTACAGTCCAAAGATGCGCAGGTTAGGTGGATTGGACATGTTAAATTTTCCTTAGTGTCCACAAAATGTTAAGTGCGGGTTACTGGGATAGGGTAGATACATGGGCTTCAGTAGGGTGCTCTTTGTAAGGGCTGGTGCAGACTCAATGGGTTGAATGGCCTCCTTTTGCACTGTAAATTCTATGATTCTATGATAAGGCCCGGCCACAAATAGTAGAGCAATTAAAATTGGGGATGCACAAGAGGCCAGAATTAGAGGAGAGCAGAGAGCTTGGGTCAGTTCCAGGCACTCACCACCCTCTGTATAAAAAAACTGCCTCGCACATGTCCTCTAAACTTTGCCCCACAGACCTTAAACCTACACCCCCTAGTAACTGACTCCTCCACCCTGGGAAAGAGTGCCTGCCCATCCACTCTATCCATGCCTCTCATAATCTTGTAGACCTCTATTGGGTCGCCCCTCAATCTCTGTCGTTCTAATGAAAACAGTCCGAGTCTATTCAGCCTCTCCACATAGCTAATACCCTCCAGCTCAACTTCCCGGTAAACCTCCTTTTCACCCTCTCCAAAGCCTCCACATCCTTCTGGTAATGTGGCGACCACAATTTTATGCAATATTCCAAGTGCGGCCGTACCAAGGTTCTAGACAACTGTAGCATGGCCTGTCAGTTTTTATACTCGATGCTCCGTCCAATGAAGGCAAGTATTCCGTATGCTTTCTTGACTACCTTGTCCACTTGTGTTGCCACTTTCAAAGGTCTGTGGACCTGAACGCACAGATCTCTCTGACTTTCTATATACCCAAGAGTTTTGCCATTTATTGTAAATTTCCCTTCTATGTTATACCTACCAAAATGCATCACCTCACATTTGTCTGGATTAAACTCCATTTGCCATTTCTCTGCCCAAGTTTCCAACCTATCTATGTCCTGCTGTATCCTCTGATAATCCTCAACACTATCTGCCACTCCAGCAACATTGGTGTCATCTGCAAACTTACTAATCAGACCAGCTACATTTTCCTCCAAATCATTTATGTCTATTACAAATAACAGAGGCCCAATACCGATTCCTGTGAAACACCACTAGTCACAACCTTCCATTCAGGAAAACACCCTTCTACTGCTACCCTCTGCCTTCTGTGACCGAGCAAGTTCTGTATCCATCTTGCCACCTCACCTCTGATCCCGTGTGACTTCACCTTTGGCACCAATCTACTATGAGGCACCTTGTCAAAGGCTTTACTGAAGTCCATGTAAACAACATCCACTGCCCTCCCTCATCAATCATCTTTGCCACCTTCTCAAAAAACTCCCCTTCACAAAACCATGCTGTCTATCGCTAATGAGTCAAATTGCTTCCAAATGGGTACAAATCCTGTCCCTGAGAATTCTTTCCAATAATTTACCTATTACCGACATGAGGCTCACCGCCTTATAGTTTCTTGGATTATCCCTGCTATCTTTCTTAAACAGTGGTACCACAGCTGTTCCCTAGTCCTCTGGGATCTCACCTGTAGCCAATAAGGATACGAAGATGTCAATCAACGCCCCAGCAATTTACTCCCTGGCTTCCCTCACTATTCTGGGATAAATTCCATCAGGCCCATTATCTACCTTAATGTCTTTTAAAACACCCAATACCTCCCCCTTTTTGATGTCAACATGACCCAGATTACTAACACACCCTACGCAAGAAACATCTTCCACAAAGTCCTTTTCTTTGGTGAATATTAATGCAAAGTATTCATTTAGTATCTTGTCCATTTCCTCTGGCTCAACACATAGATTCCCCCCACTGTCCTTAATTGGTCCAATTCTTTCCGTGGACACCTTCTTGCTTTTTACATATGGACGAAAAGCTTTGGGATTCACCTTAATCTTACTTACCAAGGACTTTTCACGACCCCTCCTAGTTTCCCCTTCCTACTTTTTTTATACTCCTCAAGGGTTTCGACAGTCCCCACCCTTCTAGAGCGTACAAAAACCTCCTTTTCCTTTTTGATGGGATTCACAATACCTCTCAAGGGTCCCCTTTGGTGTCATCCTCTGAAGCGACTGCGCCTGGACGGTCCCAGCAGTCTCTTGGGTGGTCCAGGTGCAGTGGTGCCATCCTGTTCTGCCACTGCCCATCGGATGTGCCAGGGACAGGGGGTGTCTAAGGCTCTGCGGTATTCCAACACCTCCCCTGCAGGTGTTACAGGGCACATCACCGCCTCCTCCTTCGGATTGCCCGATGGACCCCAAGCTACTCCTTGGGATTGGGGTGTGGGTGGAGCGAGTTCCGGGGCTCCCCCGCCACTTGGCACTGCCAGTCCTGGAGGCCTGCCTTCGTCACAACCAGGGTCTCAACGCACAAAGTCACCTCCCTCTGTGACTGTGCCACATCCCGCTGTGACTGGGTCAGATCAGCCAGTGCCAGGGCAATGCCGTCGACGCCCGCAGCTATGACCTGTTGTGACTGGCCAAGCTCTGGAGTGGCCAGCTGACCATAGAACATAGTTGCCTGTCATAGGACTACCCTGTCATGTGCTTTGGCCACCACTGCACAGAGCCCTGATGTACCACTGCATGTATTTGTGGTGCGCATCAGTTAGTGCCCCAAGGGCCTCTCCACTATAATGCCCAACCGAGGTGAGTGTTCCTGGGATAGTGGAGGGTGCTAGAGATAGCTGTGAAGGAAAGTCAATGTTGTCTCTGGACTGGTGCTCTGGGCTGGCAATTGGGGTCTTGCATCGTTGTCCTGTCCCGCCTCGTCATTTGACGTGTCCTGGTGTTGTGGTTGGGGACGCCAGAAGGGTGGGCCTCGTCGCCAGATGATCCTGCAAGACACAAGACATGGCGCATGGTTGGATCGTGTGGTGTCTGATTTGCCAGGGTCGGGATTGGCACTGGGATGGGCTTGGCAGGGTGCTGAGGGCGGTGCCAAGCATGCCATAGGGGCACCACAATTCAGTGGGGGCCTCATTTTGTTCCCTCGTCCCATCCTCCGGCTCGGCAACTGCCCGCTCTTCAGGCCCACCGACCAGGTCCAATGCCCGCCGCTTTGAGTCGCTGAGGAGCCACAGGTCTGGCAGGCCCCCTCCAATCTGTTCTCTCTGTGATTGTGTGCTGCCTTTTCCTGGTGGTGGGGGATGGGTACAGAAAATGCAGTGTGAGGCAGTCGGATGTGGGTAGCACAGTGGGTGGGCAGTTGGTGACACCTGGCCATGGCAGGCAGTATGGGAGTTGTCATGTGTGAGGCACGGACATGAGGCACGGCAGCACAGTGGTTAGCACAGTTGCTCCACAGCTCCAGGGTCTCAGGTGGAGTTTGCATTTTCTCCCCGTGTCTGCGTGGGTTTCCTCCGGGTGCTCCGGTTTCCACCCACAGTCCAAAGATGTGCAGGTTAGGTGGATTGGCCATGCTAAATTGCCCAGTGTCCAAAAAAGGTTGGGTTGGGTGGGGTTACTGGACTGTGGGGATAGGGTGGGGGTGTGGGCTTAGGTGGAGTGCTCTTTCCAGGGGCCGGTGCAGACTCGATGGGCTGAATGGCCTCCTTCTGCGCTGTAAATTCTATGATGCTGGGCGGGGTACAAGCGGAGGGTGCTGATACGTTGCTGGTTACTCATCCTGGCCACCGTGAGGAGTTCCTGCAACTTTTTACTGCATGCTGGCCGGTCCTGGCGGTGGGGCCCTTGGGGCTTGTGGCCTCTGCCACCTGCGACGAAGCCCGGTGTACAGACACCTTCCCACCCTTGGAAGCAGGGTGCCCTGCCTCTCCTCTATGGCATCCAGCAGGGCCTTGAGCACCGCATCTGTGAAACGGGGTGCGGCTCTTCGAAGTGACATCTTCTTCGCTGGAATAAGTGTGCGTGAGGAGTGGAGTGATTATATGAGGCTGCAACTTGTCAGCCTCTTGAGTGCCAATACCGACCCTGGCAAATCAGACACCGTTTTGCATTGCAATCGCACTAGTTCCACATGGCGCCGATGCTAACCCATTAATGGATCCGGAATTGCTCTGAGACTGGCACCGCTTTCGGGGTCGTATACCATGACCGATTCAATCCCGGCGTCACACTTAGTCCCTAAAATGGAGAATCCCGCTCATGGTCTTTTTGATCAGTTATATTATCAACTGGGATCATAACACAAAAAAGATGCTGTGGTTTTGTGACAGGAGCTCATCAGACATTCGCTGCTTTTCAAAGCTGGAGATAGAGTGGCAGCCAGATTCAACGTGACAGAATATAGTGGGAGCCTCGATGATCACTATGTCTCTAACTTCATGAAAAATCCCATAAAATAGATTCTCGTTTTGTAAAATCAAAAACCATGGGTTTGGAAGTGTCAACAATAAATCAAACACTGTTGAAAATACCTGTAGGTTCAAAAAGAGGTCAGGTTGACCAAAAGAAAAATCTTTTCTATTTGCCTTGCACAGAACTAGCTCTATTTGAAATGGGCTTGGGCAGTTTTGACACTGTTCATAAAAAGTATGCAATTTGTACAGCATATAACTGTCAACAATAATCAGAAATAGAGATGTTGCATTGATATATTCATGTGTTTTTTATATTTAGGTTGGCTGCTAAAGAGGCAGTGCACTATTTCCATCTCCTTATTGCAGCCACTATTGTCGACCCTAGCTTTGCTTTCTTAATGGATGGTACAAGGAACTTTTAACATGCATGCCATATCTGATCTAGGGATGCCAGATAAAGGCTACTTTTAATTCTTTCATGAGATAGGAGTGCTGTTGCGAAGACCAGATATATTTTGCCCATCCATAACTGGCCAGCAGAAAGTGGTGGTGAGCCGTTCTCCACACACACTTGAACTGCTGCAGTCCATCTGGTGTAGATATACCTGTGGTGCTTCTTGGAAGGACAATCTTTGAGAAGGGAGTTACACACTACAGAATTCCCAGCCTCGGACCTTCTCTTTTAGCCACAGTATTTACATGGCTGGTCCAGTTGGGTTTCTGGTTAACCACCAGGATGTTGATGAGGGGGAATTCAGTGATGGTAATGCCACTGAATGTCAAGAGGAGATGGTCAGATTCTCTCCTGTTGGGAGATGGGTACCACAGTGGTTAGCACTATTGCCTCACAACGCCAGGTCCCAGGTTCGATTCCAGGCTTGGGTCACTGTCTGTGTGGAGTCTGCACGCTCTCCCCGTGTCTGCGTAGGTTTCCTCCGGGTGCTCTGGTTTCCTCCCACAAATTCCGAAAGACGTGCTTGTTAGGTGAATTAAAAAAAATAATAATTTAGAGTACCCAATTCATTTTTTTTTCAATTGAGGGGCAATTTAGCGTGGCCAATTGACCTACTCTGCACATCTTTTGGGTTGTGGGGGCGAAACCCACGCAAATACGGGGAGAATGTGCAAACTCCACACGAACAGTGACCCAGAGCCGGGATCAAACCTGGGACCTCGGCGCCGTGAGGCAACAGGGCTAATCCACTGTGCCACCGTGCTGCCCCTTGTTAGGTGATTTGGACATTCTGAATTCTCCCTCTCTGTACCCAAACAGGTGCCGGAGTGCGGTGACTAGGGACTTTTCACAGTAACTTAATTGCAGTGTTAATGTAAGCTTACTTGTGATAATAAAGATTATTATTATTATTATTAATAATGCCTGGCATCAGGGGCAGCAGGGTAGCATGGTGGTTAGCATAAATGCTTCACAGCTCCAGGGTCCCAGGTTCGATTCCCGGCTGGGTCACTGTCTGTGTGGAGTCTGCACGTCCTCCCCCTGTGTGCGTGGGTTTCCTCCGGGTGCTCCGGTTTCCTCCCACAGTCCAAAGATGTGCGGGTTAGGTGGATTGGCCATGCTAAATTGCCCGTAGTGTCCTACAAAAAG